>NW_027469202.1:0-300000 GCF_051020765.1 Lasioglossum baleicum | reverse complement strand
GGTCACCTTCAATATTTATTTATAACTATATATTTTTTATTTAATAACATTATAGCTGACGCCAAGACGAATTTAACGACCTATTTAATGTGGTCTTTAAGTTTTGAAATAATGGTAAAATAGGCGTGAACAGCTACCGAGCCATTCTGGCCTGTTGTGACAACTCGCGTCTAGGTCGCGCTCTGATTGGTCCGTGTTTTTCGTTAATAACTCCTAAACAAAGCTGCGGATAACATTTTTGCAAAGGAAAATGTCGCTTGAAATGGTTTCAGGAACCACCCCCTCTCGGGATTTTCACGAATTTTGGGACACCCTGTATATCTATTTGTATTTACCTACAGGTGGGAGAAAATTTAAGGGGTGGTTCTCGACGATAATATAAGTCGAAAATGAAGAATAAAAAAATTGCGATGTCGGCTTCGTTATTTAGTTATTTAAAATTTAAAATCTGCCAAAAAAGCGGCAACTTTTCAACAGCGGTGCACGTTGCGTACGTCACACAGGCGCGCGACAGTCTCGTATCAAGTGACAAACGCATGCATACCTTGGTTCTAATTTGGGGCCCCAGCGAGGTGAAAATGTTTAAAAAATCGTTGGACGACATTGAACCTACCTACTCGTTAAAATCCACAAGGGCATTTCTAATATCCGCCCTATGGAATTATCGAGTAGAAGGGGTAAATGCCCTTTCACTTTTAAATTCTTCTCACACATATCCACAAATCCTTATCCTGCACTATAATTGTTCATATAACACCGTACTTAATATACTGGAATAAACGTTCTAGCACTATTTACAATATCATACTCGTACACACGCACTACGAGTTTACAGAGAGTACAAGTTTACTGTGAGGGGAATGAGGAGAATGTAAAGAACTGGTAATCCTTTAATGTTGAAACACTGCACTTTATTGAACTTGATTTACGTCGCGAGACTCGCTCACAGACGGAACGGACCAGTGGAGCACCCAGGGGGGGCCAGGGGGCCAAGTCCCCCCCAAGAATAATGACACTGTAAAATTGGTCAAACTGTAGAATAGCTGCTTCCTCTACGATTTCGATGATTTTTGGATATTTTATGTGTAAAACTCAACATTCTGAACAACTTTACCCTTTACATATAAGGCATGCACTCGCTTGGGTTCCAAGATATTTGCAAAAACTGCCGATACTAGAACACTGAATTCTGCCTATTGTTGTGCGTCTGCGGCCGTGTACGCGTCAGTATTGGTGCTCCTACCGCGCCGCCGCGCCGCGTCGCGGCCGAGTGTCTTCTGTTTAAAAACAATAGTGCCCAAGTATCGGCAGTTTTTTCATTCATAGGCAATGATCACAGAGTCACCTAAGTTACACGTTGCATGCGATGCATCATATGCATTTTTAAATTGTCCGGTTAATGTGTGTTATTTTGTGCATTGACTTTATTAAAAAGCGTATCTTCAACCAACTTGATACTTAGTTTTTCATCTCTGAGGAGTAGCCTTCACTGTAAGTAAATTCTTCAATAACATTTTAAAGTTTTTGTAAAAGATTCGATATCATTTTTAGATTTTATACCTTAATTATGGCTGAAAAACGCAGACAAGGTATTTTGTTAAATTATTTTAACAAGAAACCTAAGATGGACGACTCAAATATTAATAGCAACATCGATGTTGATAATATTATTACTGCCAATTTAGATTCGGTTTCCCCAGCCGCAGATCAGAAAAAACAATATAATTACCTTGAAGAAACTGCATCGTTTATTAATCATAGTTCTTACGATATCGCATTATTAAAAAAAGAGATATTTATAATTCTGATGACAATTTGAATACCATAAGAAAGTTGTGGAATCCGGAACCTAAATTTAATTTTCAATTAATTTTAATTTATTTTTTCAATTCGCATGGTTTGAAAAATACACATGGATTTCGTACTCACAAATTGAAAACAGTGCGTACTGCAAATATTGTGTTTTTTTTTTTTGCACCTGCTAATGTCGGAAAATCGAAATCAGAATTACCTGGACAATTTGTTACACAAGGATATAACAACTGGAAGAAAACCGTTGATAAATTTAATAAGCATCAAAACACAAAATATTACATAGAAGCTGTTATGACTTACGAAAAACTACAAAATATTAGAGATGGAAAATCTCTTTCAGTTGATCGACAAATTGATGCAAGCAGGATATCACAAGCTGCAGTTAACCGGAAACGATTGGAACCGATTATAAAAACAATAATTTTATGTGGTCGGCAAAATATACCTTTGAGAGGACATCGCGATTATGGAGAAATTTCATTTGAACAGGAACCAATCGCTAAGGAAGGCAATTTTCGAACTGTGCTAAGAATGAGAGTCGATGCGGGCGATGAGAACCTCACTGAACATTTTAAACATGCTGCTAAAAACGCTACCTACATTAGCTGGAACATGCAAAATCAAATCATAAATGCTTGTAATGAAGTCATTTTGAACCATTTGGTAAAAAAAATTAATTCGGCGAAATGTTTTTCACTTCTTACCGATGAAACTTGTGACATTTCTACCACTGAGCAACTTTCCTTGTGTGTCAGGTTAGGGTGGACCTAAGCTATACTTGGCGAAAAATTTTTATCGAGATACAAAGCACGACGCCCCCCAGAATGGTTCTCTTTGGTGAGAAAAAAATTTGGGCAAAGTTTGAAATCGATCGAAAAAAAGGATCACGTGGCGCATTTAAATTGAAAATTTTGAAAATTTTGAAATTCATCGTAACTATAAAGTATTATATATCGTTGGATTTGTAATTTTTTTTTAAATAAGAATATGGAAAAATTATATGACCTTAATTAAAAAAAAAATAACGATGACCTTGAAATTTCGAAAATTTAATTTTTAAAAAAAATTTTTTTTGTGCCATTATATTTACCATATTGAACAGTGCAACTTTTTCCTCTGACATTTTTTCGTATAACCACAAATAACAGAGATATGTCATTTTGTATTGTACTATTGTACTATACATGTGAATGAATATTTTGAATATATTCTACAGAATAGTGATAAGGAACTATTTCTTATATTCTAATGTAAGACTATCCGCTTTTAAGATGGCAAGGACAGAGCGGGTCACCAAATAATACGCCGATCAATGGTGAAGCCGCTCGCCAAGAATGCATTTTATTAAATGAACAGACAAACAATACAAAATCTAGAGAGAGAATCCAAACTTGACAAGTCACTGGAAGAACGGGTCCTCAGACCCGAAGTGGCTGTAAGGACCCGCGCTGCCAGCGTATTTTATGACGCTACCCCTCTGGGTTTCCCTGAGAGGGAGGTAGCTGTGTGGTTCGCCTGTGCTGCGGACCCTCGACGTTCGATTTACATGTTTTTCGCTATTGTTGTTTTCGTTGCGTCAGGATATTGCTGGCGGTAATCTTTTACCATTTGCAGTACCAACTGCTTTTCTTCCTCATTGCGAGCTAAAATTTGATTGTATGTAATCCTGTATTAGCTTAACGGCTCTTTCTGCCGAATCATTGACCACAGGTAAAGCCTTAACTATATCTAAACCTAGTTTGTAAGAATCTTCATCTTGCCAAACTACTGGATCTTTTTTTAAAAATTCTGTCAATATATTAAATCTACTAAAAAATTTTCGGCTTTCGTCTGATATAAAACCTGAAATGTCCTCTTGCATGTGATCGGCCACATTAGTTGGTAAAATGACAAATTTTTTATAATAATCGCCGCTACTAAAAGATCACTAATTGATCAAGAAACTCTTGTTCCTGTTGATCTTGTATCTGGGATCGTCGTTTACAACTCTTTTGTAAGACCTTCCACTTGTGGTATAATGACTCCAATTTCTCGACGCAGCGACTGTTTAACTGAACTGGAATTTTGGCCTTTTCCCACAACACCTCCACTTCTTTAACAACAAGGTGTGCACTAGACCGAAGGTTCAATTTCACTTTCCGCAAATTATAAAATAGCACTCCTAAAACTTGTCGTTTCGATGGCAACTTAGCGTCAATTATCTGATTTTCATCATGTTCTAATAAGAACAGTTTTTCGCGACTTCTACTTTCCATTGGGCTTCTCAATTTATATAGAAATTGAGTAGTCTTCCTGTATGACTACTGTAACGTCTCGCGTCTGCCAAATCTGGATTGAACGACGATGATCACGAGTCCGATTTTGTAAGTTGAGGTGATAGTTGATCAAAGACAACACTTGAGGTTGTATGTTCGCTTACTCGATACTGATGATTACAGTTCGTTAGCTCAGACAGATCTAATCGGTGGTTCTCTGATACATCTAAATCTTACTTCGGTGTGGATGTCGTTTGTTTGAAAAAGCGTGATGATTGGTTGATGGAGTTGAAAGTAATTGGTGGAAAAACTTGTAAGGATAGGAGTAGGAATAGGAGTGGGAGTTTAAGTACGGGTTGTTATAAAATTTTTAACGAGGGTTTACATCTGTTTCCCGGGTGTGCGCTTATGAATTTCAAGATAGGTAAAATTGTAAAAAAGTGGACTTAAGGTCCACGGGGTACATCTGGAGGTAACGTAATAAATTATATTGGGTCATAGGTAATAAATGGATATGTTTAAATATCTGTTATTTGTGGTTCTACGAAAAAATGTCAGAGGAAAAAGTTGCATTGTTCAATATGGTAAATATAATGGCATAAAAACATTTTTTTTTAAAAATCAAATTTTCGAAATTTCAAGGTCATCGTTATTTTTTTAAAAATTAAGGTCATATAATTTTTCCATATTCTTATTTAGAAAAAAATTACAAATCCAACGATATATAATACTTTATAGTTACGATGAATTTCAAAATTTTCAAAATTTTCAATTTAAATGCGCCACGTGATCCTTTTATCCGATCGATCTTAAATTTTGCACAAATTTTTTTCTCACCAAAGAGAACCATTCTGGGGGGCGTCGTGAAAAAAATTCGTTGGTCAAAAAATAAGGACCACCCTAGTGTCAGGTACATAGACGAAGAAAATGATAGCAAGCTTTGTGAACAATTCCTACAATTTGTTCCTGTAACAAGTACTACAGGAAAAAACTTATCTCAGACAACATTAGAATGTTTAAATAACTATGGTATCGATTTATCTTATTTACGTGGGCAAGGTTACGACGCGACGGTGCCGCATCAATGAGCGGAAAGTTTAATGGTGTTCACGCTCATATATCAGCTATACATATATCCACAAGCTTTATATGTTCATTGTGCATCACATAGTTTGAATTTGGCAATTGGAAATGCTGTATCTGTGATTGATATAAGAAATGGCATTGGTATAATTGAAAAAGTACACAATTTCTTCAATACCCCTAAGAGACAAAAAATTCTTATCGACAATATTGATAAACATGTACCGGATACTAAGAGACAGAAACTACGTCAAGTTTGTCCCACTAGGTGGGTGGTACGTCATGAAGCCATCATGACCATGGTGGAATTATATGATGCAGTGATTCATAGTCTTGAAACAATCAGTTCTTGGGAAGACAGAGACTCGTCCTCTAATGCAAAACTATTGATTAATTCGTTGTGTGAATTTGGATTTATAATATCTTTATTTAGCTTGCAAAATATATTTGCGTACACTTTACCACTTTCTAAAATCCAGCAAAAGTCTGATAATGATCTATTAATTGCCCTAAACTTTGTTGATGATGTTGTGGCTCAATTAAGAATCGTTCGTGAAAAACCAGATTCTCCTTTTAAAGATATTTTTGATGAAGCCTGCATAGAAGCTAATAATTTTAATATTGACATTAAAAAACCAAGAATTGCATCAAAACAAACATTAAGGTCTAATGTCCCAGCTGATTCTGTAGAGGAGTATTTTAGGAGAAATATTTTCATTCCATTCATTGACCAAATATTGAATCAACTTCATGAACGTTTCACTCGACACCGCAATACGTTAAAACATTTTTTTATTCTTTTACCAAATGGAAAAGACGCTCCAACAGCAAATCTAATGGATGATTTTCGTCAGTTGTGTGAATTTTATGCCCGTGATTTAATTTCAACAAATCCAGCAATTCTAAACGCGGAATTCAAATTGTGGCGTGCAAAATTTGGAAAAGCGGTTGGAACAGATCCATGCACAAATGCCATTGATGCGATTACGAAATGTGATAAAATGATATATATATATATATATATATCCTAATATTTATAATTTATTAAAAATATTAGCAACGCTTCCGGTGACGACGTGCGTCAGTGAAAGATCATTTTCTACATTAAGAATTTTGAAAACATATTTAAGATCCACAATGACACAACCACGACTAAATGGGTTGGCTTTGTTATACATACACAGAGGCATTAATATAACTGTAACCGAAGTAATTGAAGAGCTGTGTAAAAAGAAAAAAAAACTAGATTTTATTCTGTAAATAAATTTCTATAATCATCTTAATGGATTTTATTTAATGTGCATTAAAAATCTTCTTGTGGGCTGATACAAAATGTTTCAATGTCAGTATTGATGAAGTACATATGTTACGGCAAACGCGATCAATCCGGTGACCATGCATAATAACCGGTTATTATACATAATCACCAATTTACCACATTTACCGTAACACACACAGTGAACCGGACCTACACTCGGACGCCCCAAAAAAGACGGCAACCCCCCAAATATTGCACTACATGATTCTAACCCCTCCGGGAAGCCAGAGCAACTAGTCCACTACAGGATGTGGAAAGAAACCCCTTCAAAAATTGCAATCGATGAAATTCTCTATGTGGGCCCATATTGAAAACCCAGAAAACTAGTAGATCTGTGTCGATTACATGCACTGCGAAAGTCTCATCGAAATCGGTTGATGTGGGAATGCAATTTTTACCATCTTTGAACGTTTGTAGCTCATTGCAACGCCGACCGATTCTGTCGAAACCTTCGGAATACTTTTATTTGACACAGATCCACAAAACGTGTTTTTCAAATTTTCAATACAGGCCCACACAAAAAAGTTGTGAATTGTACAATTCCGATCAATTGCAATCCCCACCAAATCTTCCTCACACATCCCGCAGCAAACCCATCGCTCCAGCCCCCCAAAAAAGCCCAAATCGCACGGCACAAAAACTGAATAAGTCAACGTCCCCCCGGAGCGCCCGAATACCAATCCGGCTCACTGTATATAAAACATGTTTAGCTTTTAAAAGTAAACTCGTGGAACAGCCCTGGGTACCGTCAGGGGATATTTTGTCTAAAAGAAAAAAAAAGGTCATTCATTGTCTAATTCGCGCTAACTGTACATTGGCAATTATTGCACCAGGCCACAAAATTTTGTCCGTTCAACTCGCCCCCCCCCCCCCCCAAGAATAAATCCTGGGTGCGCCACTGGAATGGACATCCTGAGGTCGTGTGTGATATCTGCGAACGGAAATCTTCGACGCGTGCAAGAAGAATCGTCCGTACAAGCTAGCATCCGTGTGCACACTGATTCAAGACAGCTGATGAGGTCGATGCCAGATCGATAAAACAAATGAAGATCTACAGCAAACTACCGCCCAAACATCGCGCGTTGCTATACCAATACATTGTCTATCCTGTTTTCACGAATTTCGTGATTCTTTCTCATTCTGTCTGTGACCGCGAAATATCTCATGTATGTGTATTGACCACATCAGCTGTCTTGAATTAGTGTGCATACGGATGCTAGCTCGTATGGACGATTCTTCTCGCACGCGTCGAAGATTTCCGTTCGCAGAAATCGCATGACCTCAAAGATATTCGTTCCGTCTATGAGCGAGTCTCGCGACGTAAATCAAGTTCAAAGAGTGCAGTGTTTCAACATTAAAGGATTATACCAGTTCTTTACATTCTCCTCATTCCTGTCAGTAAACTTGTACTCTCTGTAAACTCGTAGTGCGTGTGTATGATATTGTAAATAGTGCTAGAGCGTTTATTCCAGTATATTAAGTACGGTGTTATAAACAATTATAGTGCAGGATAAGGATTTGTGGATATGTGTGAGAAGAATTTAAAAGCGAAAGGGCATTGACCCCTTCTACTCGAAAATTCTATAGGGCGGATATTAGAAATGTCCTTGTGGATTTTAACGAGTAGGTAGGTTCAATGTCGTCCAACGATTTTTTAAACATTTTCAACTCGCTAGGGCCCCAAATGAGAACCAAGGTATGCATGCGTTTGTCACTTGATACGAGACTGTCGCGCACCTGTGTGACGTACGCAACGTGCACCGCTGTTGAAAAGTTGCCGCTTTTTGGGCAGATTTTTAACTGTTAATAACTTAATAACGAGGCCGAAATCGCAATTTTTTTATTCTTCGTCCTGTAGGTAAACACCCTGTATGTCAGGCGTGGGCACGGGTGGAGCCCCTCAAACGCCTGCTTCCCCCACCAAGCTTCCTTTCGGTGGCGCTCCTCGTGGTTCTGATGCACGAGGCCCGCGCACTGCTTGCGACAAGCGAAACGAGTCCTTCCTACGTAGTAACGACGGATGCTGGTAGGGGACAGTGGGCGCTACGGTGGCGACAGTTTTGCCTCAATTGAGGCAAAATTGCCCACGCCTGCTGTATGTATACATATTCCATATCAATTTGTGTTCCATATAAATTTGGAATATCAGAAAACGGATTTTAATGGTGGTTTTATATGTGTTAGGAGGTGTACTTCTCAAGCATACATGTAATCCAGTTTTTAGTATTTTTTAATTCATATACAGGGTGGG
The DNA here is from genome assembly GCF_051020765.1 of Lasioglossum baleicum. NCBI lineage: Eukaryota > Metazoa > Arthropoda > Insecta > Hymenoptera > Halictidae > Lasioglossum > Lasioglossum baleicum. The sequence continues at coordinate 291,278 of NW_027469202.1, read as the reverse complement.
GCAATAACTACATCCACTTTGAATATTATCCTTATTTGTAAGAATATGAAAAAATGTTATATACGAAACTTATATCCTAACTTATACAGGGTAGGGCAATAACTATGTCCACGTCCACCTTGAATATCTCCGTTATTTGTAATAATATAGAAAAATGTTATAAACAAAATTTGCACGGTAGAGAGAGGGGCATATTGTGACACAAACATTTTCTGCGTGGGTGGAGGCATAGAGGACATTTCAAGGTCACCTTGATTTTTTTTAAACGGAAACACCTACTTTCTGTATCGCGAATCGATAGACTATCGAATTCTGATTAAAAATGTATTGACCTCCATACGTCTTAAATCTAATAGTTAACGAGATATTATTAGAATTTGATACTCTATCGATCTATTGTATAAAAAAAAGAACATTCTATTTAAAAAAGTCAAGGTGACCTTCAAATCTCCTCTATGCTTCCACCCACGCAGAAAATGTTTGTGTCACAATATGCCCCCTCTATACCGTGTAAGTTATGTATAGAACATTTTTCTATATTATTACAAATAATATTTTTATATTTTTTATACAGAAAGATTTTACGAACTAGACGCACGAGATATTCGGCAACATTATACACACATATTCTTCACTTTTAGACAACATAGAACTAGAATCATAATATTCAGTATAATATTATTATTTGTGATATTTTTAGCTATATGTATTAGGCACACTAAATGCATTTTGATTAAATATGAACATATTTTTAATTTTGGCCACAACCAGCGTGATTCCGAACCATTGAGAGCATTGTTAACACAATTTTTCAAATATTTTTAATGATCTGACAAAAGAATGTTTCCAACAAAAGTTGATCAGCATTCACTTTTCTACAATTGTCAGTATAAAAAATTTGATGAAAAATATTTTTTTTATAAAAAATGAAGGTCACCTCAGTTTTTAAAATGTTAACGTATATTTTTTACTTTATAAAATATTCTAACTGGTATATCGATACGAATTCAACGACCTATAATAACATAACATTAACTTCGTTACTATTGTTTTGGCCACAAAAAGCGGGCTTCTGGCCCACTGTAGGTGTCTTAAAATCGTATAAACGTGGAGGGGGTGATTCTACACGAGTAAATGTACAACAAGTAATGTTAAATATGTATATTCTGGAAATTAATATAAAATATTTTCAAAATTCCCAAAATGTTAAACCACTTAATTGAATATCTACAATGGAAAGATTATGCGGTCAGAATTAGTTAGGATTAGATGGCAGGGGGGGGGCAAACCGTCCTCGCATACGAAAATACAGGAGCGGTGTCGGTAAGGTAGGGAGTGACATTGAAAAGGTAAAAAATTTTTTTTCGAATCGCCACAAATCCTTCTGACAATCATCATTTTAGTGAAAGAAGAACCTATTCCCAAAATTTCATCCAATTCTGAGGTTGGACGTAAACGGAAACTTCGCCAAACGGTTTACGAAACTCTGGTATAAAGTATAGTAAACATAGAAAATACTAAACTGCGGATTTTTATACAAAATTCAATTTTTACGGTCACGGATGAAATATAGTTCCATTGTCGAATGAAATAATGCTAATACAAATAGCAATAATTGTGGTGAAAGTACAGTAAATTCGCGTTATTTGTCAGCGACCGCGCACGCGATGGTAGTCAGGTGCCTACTCACTCTACTGACAGCCAACGCTGCAGGGCGGCGATGATCGATCTCGGCTCGGATATATCGATGTGAACCACTAATAATCCACACGAAAAATTAATAGTTATGGAGACATTCTTCTCCAAATGATTGTTAATGCAAGCAATGTTTAAAATGTTCTCTACTACAATTAATGCATTTGCGTAATCGATCGATAAGTCCAAGTCAAACACATTTAAGTGTTACTAAATGCAGTTTCTTAAAATGCAATTTGTTCATAATTATAACAATATACATACATATATCATCACTATAAAAATAAAGTTAATATCACTTTTAAAGTTCTGTAAAACAATTTATATTTCACAAATCTTCTCATGTTTTCAATTTTTACAGTCGAGATTTTAAATGAAAAAATTGACAAAATGTCTAATATTTTTCACAATATATATTCACATAAAATAAAAAATAAACAGAATGACACCAGAAAATGGTAATACAAGTTTTTAGATAAACGAAACTTCATATAAAAGAGCTTTCCTTAATAAACTATCAAATAACACGTCGACGATTTACTTCATCTCAAATGCTAATGAATTTACTTCTTTTTTTATAGATGAATTTCGTATTTTCAAAATCTTCTGTTTTGACAAAGTGGTACAAGAAAGTGAAAATTGATTCGTTCAGGTAATGGTTCATACTACGTATGTTTCAGTCGAAAAATTGTTAGACAAACAACTCCTAATTAAGTAGTTAATCGAATAATTACAGCAAGGGAAGTATATTGGTGGACTATTTCGTCGAATTGAAGAACTTGGAGGAAGAAATCAATACGCAAGAGTTGAAAGCCATTTTCCATCATTCATTGCAGACATACAACACAAACAGATGGAATGAAACAAAAGTAAAGGACTCGATAAGATTAGGATCGTATATCATTGATCCAAGTTACACGGACTTTGTTGGTATGTTATTTAATGTATAAATATTTTTTCTAATATATACATCACTTTATTGCTCCCCTCAGGAGCAATAATCTTTACGATTCCCACTCCCCTTCCCTCTTTCTTCGCATTTCCGCCTGACGTCGCACTTATAACTTAACTTTAATCTAACTTAAATCTATCTTATATCCTAACTTATACAGGGTAGGGCAATAACTATGTTATAAACAAAATTTGCACGGTAGAGAGAGGGACATGTTGGGACTCAAACATTTTCTGCGTGGGTGGAGGCATAGAGGACCTTTCAAGGCCATCTTGATTTTTTAAAATGGAAACACCTACTTTCTGTATCATGAATCGATAGAATTCTGAGAAAAAATGTATTGACCTCTATATGTCCTAAATCTAATAGTTTACGAGATATTATCGAAACAATTTTCTTTCTTCTTTGGATAATATCTCATTAACTATTACATTTAGGGCATATGAAGGTCAACACTTTTGTACTCAGAATTTGATACTCGTTTAAGAGGGCAGCACGGTTGCATAGGCAGAATTCATAACCGAACTGCCTACGTTCAGAATGCCTTACATCTGTATCACAATAAGTATCGGCAGGGTGCGCTGTCCAAAATCGAGCAGATTCCGAGCAGATTCCGAGCATCTTCAGCTTCGAGCAGCGTTCTGACAGCATAATGCTCGTCATCTGCTAGCATCGTACGATTGCAGACTATGCTCGATATCTGCTCGAGGCCGAGCTGGCTAACTGAGCTGTTCCCCCATCCAACCTCATGCATACTTTCCATACTTGCTCCTCCTCCCGTCCACACACTCTACATTTTCTCGATTCCTCATCATCCATCCAATATTTCCCATCTATCATCTCATTTCCCAACCAGAATTTAGCCACCCCCTGCCATCTAATCTCCTCCCATCTTTTCCTCAAATATCCCGACAGCCCGTCTCCCTTCTCCAACCCGTACCATTTACTATTCTATTGTATCTAGACTTTCCTACCTTCTCCCACCTCTCCTCCTTCTGCAGTTTCTTTTCTCTTTGCTCTAACTCTTCGCTCACTATCCCTCCCTTTTCCTCTAATATTTTATTCATCCCCTCCGCTGTCCACCCCCTCTTATAAAAAAAGACCCATCTCTCCTTCTGCCACCCGTCCCCTACTTCCCCTTCCTATCCCCTTCTTTTATCTTTTTCCAACATAAATGCGACAAAACTCCCCCTCCCCCTTCTCAGTTACCTGCGCCCTTAAGCCCACCCTCCCCCTCAACAGCTCCATTTGCAGCTCCGACCTCATCATATACCCCGGCATACATCTTCCCACTTTTTTTTTGTTTAGAGGCAGTGGGGAAATGGATGTTACGCAACCTCCCCCCCCCCACTCTCCTGATGATGGTTCTCGTGTCGTAGTAGCTAGGTACCTCCTTTTTTTGTCGCGTGAAAATGCGTTACGCATACCCCGGCACCCTGGGAGGAAGCCGGGGTCATGTGGGGCTTCTTCGGGGAGGCGGTCGCCAAGCTAACAAAGCTTACCGATCCTCTCCCCCAGAGTACCCACTAAAAACACACGCCCGCCTAACAATAAGCTACAGGGGAAGTGCCTGGATCACGCGAGTACTCTACAGGTCACTTCCCAGCTAAACATTCACCCCGCGAGGGAGGGGTTAACCTCCCCCGCTACTTAAGCTGACCGGACCCCGGGCGGAGAGAGCCGCTCGGAGGGGGGACCCGAAGGTTCCCGCCCCGGCCAGGGCAAGAGAGCACCGACACCGGTAAGGGAGGGTCGTCGGAGGTGCATCCGAGACGCTCCGACCCTCCCCACCTCGCCACCCCGCACCTCCCCCCAAGACCTAGGCTCCGGGGGTGGCCGGCACCCCATCAAGACTTGGGTCTAAGGGCACCGGTCCACCCCGAGAGGAGTTAAACTCCTCCCTGGGAACTAGGTACCTCCTGTGGTCCGCTATCAACTAGGAGGACATTCTACGACCCTCAACCACGATCCTGTTCTTTGTTTGTACATCTTACAACCCTTAGGACCCACCTCAAATACCTTTTCAGCATTCTCTCCAGACTTCCCTCTTCTTCCACCCCCAGATTTCCACGCCACAGCTCATCACCCTGCAAATTAATTTGTGGACTAGCCAGATCCTCCTACCCCAGTCTTTCTCTTATGTATAAATATTATGTTGTGAAATTATTTCAATGTATTCTATTGAAAATCATTCTTTTTAGTGATACCTAAAGCTACTGCTCCTCAATATATTGATAAAGACGACAAACTGATGCCGCAGTGGGCTATTGCTGTGATTGTAATCGGAGTTGGCGGACTACTCTTTATTATTATATTTGGTGTTTCTGTTGTAAGTAACATATCGCGACAAGACATTTTCTATTACACTTTTTAATAATATTTATCATTATATAAGTAGACAATAAAATCGGCTGCTCTGAAACTTGCGTAACCAGAAATTTTTGCCTTCTTCATATGCAATTTAGTCGATTTGGATGAGAAAATTCCACAAATACAAGTTTCCATCCTAAGAGATCAGTGGTACAAAAGTTATGAGTGCTTAAAGTTGAGCGATTTTCAGTACTTTTGACAGGTAAGGGTGCCACCATGTTGAAATGTAGTGAGGGTCGGGCACCACTAGGTAGCAGCACAAGCACGCGGTGATGCCGATAATTAATAAGTTGGTTGGTAGTTAGGTCAGATCGTGTGGGGAGCGGAGAGGGCCGGTCTAACGGCTACGCTTGGGAATCTATAGGGTTTTCCTAAATAGACTATAGGAAGTTTCTTTTAAATAAAAAACATATTATTTTTAATTTTATTGGTCTTTTAATTTAATTATCGCGGTTGGGCTGCGCTCGATAAGTGGCGCGCGACCGTCACTACCCAGCAACATGGCGGCACTCTTACCTATCAAAAACACTGAAAATCGCTCAACTTTGAACACTCATAACTTTTGAATCGTTGAGTTTCTAGGATCAAAACTTCGATTTTTGACATTTTTTCGTCCAGGTCTACTGGATTACATAGGAGAAAGGTAAAAATTTCTGGTGACCCAAGTTACAGTTTAACCAAAATGTGCGTTGCGGCAAAAACGTGATTGAAGTTTTTTTACTGACACCGCTACGCCGGAGCATCCTTCTCCTGAAATTGTTATACCTTTGTCATTTCAATGAACCTGAGCATAAAATTTCGGGAAAGTATTTAAAAACACTTTAAATACCTTGAAAGGTTTGTACTTTTAAAAAATACTTACTATTTCTAAAAATCGATCTTTGACCCGTCTATATGAGACTGCCCCCTTAAAGCTGTGCCGGCAAACTGACGGATTTTAGATTTTACAATTTTTGAAATTTGTAGACTATACAGGGTGAGTCCGAAGAAACAGAACACCTAAGTATCTCCGTTACTTTTCGTTGTACAAAAAAACTTCTTAGGACAAAGTTACACTGTTTGAAGGGCCACATGTAACGGTGTAAACGAAAAAATTTTCGAGGTCATTTTCTTATGAGATTTCAAGGTCATCGATATTTTTTTAAACGGAATGAGGTATTTTTTAATACATCAATCGATGCAACTGGACATTCGTTATAAAAAAGTACTAACCTATGTATGTCGAAAAGTTAGTAGTTCAGGAGATATTTCAATTTAAATAACTCTAAAACACCATTACTGTCGTACTAACAATAAGACGTTACACAAGTGAGTAAACGCTAACATCAATTTCAATTTCAATGTCAATTTTTCAGTTTCAACTTCAACTTTTCAATTTCAATTCTTTAAGTTCAACTTCAATTGCAACTCTTCTACTTCGAATTCAACTTCAATTTCAACTCTTCTACTTCGATTTCAACTTCAATTTCAACTCTTCCATTTCAACTTCAATTTCTATTCTTCCATTTCAACTTCAATTTCTACTCTTCCTTTTCAATTTAAATTTTTCAATTTCATTTCGTTAATATCAACTTTTCAATACCAACTCTTCAACTTCAATTTCAACCTCAGTTTTCCAATTTCAACGTCAATTTCAATATCAACCCTTCAACTTCAACTCTTCAATTTCAACTTCAATTTTTCAATTTCAATTCGTTAATTTCAAATCTTCAATTTCATTTTCAACGTCAATTTTTCAATTTCAATTTCAACTCTCCAATTTACACTAGCAAGTAAACGCTAACGTCTTAGTACGACAGTAATGGTGTTTTAGAGTTATTTAAATTGAAATATCTCCTGAACTACTAACTTTTCGACATACATAGGTTAGTACTTTTTTATAACGAATGTCCAGCTGCATCGATTGATGTATTAAAAAATACCTCATTCTACTTAAAAAAATATCAATGACCTTGAAAATTTTTTCCCTCACACCGTTACATGTGGCCCTTCAAACAGTGTAACTTTGTCCTAAGAAGTTTTTTTGTACAACGAAAAGTAACGGAGATATTTAGGTGTCCTGTTTCTTCGGACTCACCCTGTATAAAGAAAATTCTGACTAAATTCTAAGACAACACAAACTAGTTAGTTGTAGTACTTGATGGTTATATTATTAACTACAATTAGAATTACTAGAATTAAGATTAAAATAAAATAAATGGAAGTAAACCCTTGTATTTCAGAAATTCTCATACATCATAAATACATAAATAAATAAAGACTAGCATCCTAAATATGTATAATAAATTACATTTTTAATAATCACACTTACTTGCATGTACGTTTAATAAAAATAAATTTAATTTATCATGTAATTCACTTTTAGCTCTTAAATCGTCATGGCTCAAAATTAAAACCATCTACAACTGCGATTTACGATGAAGAAGTATCGAAAACTATAACCCAGAGATCCACGGATTATTCAAAACCAGTGCACACAATATGGACTGATCCTGATGTTTCTTGGAATGACAAATCTTTTGAATCAACTTCTAATAAGGTAATAATCATTTTAAATGTTGTAGAATGTAGACGGATGAGAGAGAGGATTAAAAATGTTCCCAAATTAAATTGATGTTTGTTCGTTCTATTTGACAGGCTTCTCAATGGTATCACTTTTTTCTAGCAAGTTTCAAAGCGCTACGCTAGAGTGGTTCTTATTTCGACTTTGATTTTTTTTACGGCACCCCCCAAGAATGTTCCAATTGAAAAAAAATCTGTGCAAAGTTTGAGCTCGGCGAATAACGAGAAAACGTGACCCACGACCCTTAAACATTCAAATACATAATTAATTAAATGCTCATGACATCGTTTTTCTAGAATATCTTCTAAATTACATTGACTGTATCGAAATACAGGGTGAGTCCGAAGAAACAGAACACCTAAATATCTCCGTTACTTTTCGTTGTACAAAAAAACTTCTTAGGATAAAGTTACACTGTTTGAAGGGCCACATATAACGGTATAAGGAAAAAATTTTCAAGGTCATTTTTTTACAAGATTTCAGGGTCATTGATATTTTTTTTAATGGAATGAGGTATTTTTAACTTCCCGACTTTATAGGGGAGTTATTGTAATGACCCCGAATATCGAAAATCGATTTTTTAGCAGATCTTCACGTTTCATGGTCATTGCAGTCATTTTAGTCTATTTTCAACAAAATGTTCGTATGTGTGTGTGTGTGTGTGCGCGCGCGCGCGCACGCGCGCGTATGTCCGTTTCTATGTAATCAAATTTTTCGTTAACGTTTTCAGAAAAAGCAACAACGCGATCAGGATGATGAATGATGCAATCGATGTGCCCCGCTGTAACTTAGAGCTGATTAGATTTTGGTCCATTTTGGTCAAGTAGTTTTTTAGTTTTTTTAGTTTTTTTCGAAAGAAGTTCATTCAACAATGCAATTTATACGAGAGAACGGAAAGTTTCCACCGAAGAAACAAACGTAATTACACAAAAAATGTTTTTTTCGATTTTTTTAAAATTAAAAAAAAAATTTTTTTTATTTTTTTTTTGTACCTTACGATGATGTTTCCGCTTACAATAATCGAAAATTATCCCAATGCAAGAGTGAGTTAATCATCTCTACTCCCGAGAATACATTTCCAAAGACTATCGATGAAAGTACAAAAAAAATTTATATTACAATCTTTAAAAAAACAATCAGTTCAAAACGAATTATTAACTGAGCTTAAATTGAAAATTAATATAAACTATATGATAATTATTAATAACATTGATGTTGAAAACGGATTGGTTAATGGAGCACACACATGCGGAATATTAAAATTTATTACTTTTCAAGAAAATACTAAAATTCCGTCTATATTGTGGTTAGATTTTCAATTGGCCAGAGTAGGAGTGAAAGTAAGAACTCGTTATCGTGATTATATGAAAAATGCAAATATTGATCAAAATTTTACACCAATAATAAAAATATCGAATCAAGTAAATATGTCGAGTGACGAAAAATATCAAATCACACGTAGTCGATTTCCAGAGGTTCCTGCTGAAGCGATTACGATTCATAAAAGTCAGGGACAAACATACGAGAAAGTATGTTTGGATTTTAAAAAATCAGAAAGGCGAACTTTACAAATGTTGTATGTACCACTGAGCCGAGTTTCAAAATTGAGAACGGTTTATATATTTTGGGACAATTTAAATTAACACTATCGAAGAAAACCAAGATCAATACTGCAAACCCGGATAATGAGGAGTTGTATCGTTTGCGAAAAACTAATTAAGACAATTTATTTTGCAACATTAGTATGCTATAACAAGGAACCAAGCGAGCAACGAGCATACGATGTTGGTTTAATGCGACGCCATATAGCAAACATTTTGATAAGTAGAAAACTAATGAATTTCCCTGAAAACGTATTTTCTTATTAAAACGTACACTTAATAATGATAATAATATACTGCAACTAACGAATCGGGAAGTTCTTTGTGTGGCTCGTGGAGAGTCACATACCAAATAAAAAAAAACATTAATAGCTATAGGTACTACTAGCCATGCGTATTGTCCGACCGCCGAGAGTTGGCACGAGAAACTCGTAGGTACCACGTGACGCCCCTACTACGCGCTACACGTCTTCCGCGATTGGCCGAATCGCTTGACGAAGGCAGCAAACGAGCGTCGTGAGTGTGACTGCAACAGAGCGATGTGGCGACGCCAGCTCAGAACATTGGCGTAACCCTCCTTCTATGATCAGGTAAACGGCTTAAACCCAGTGGCGGATCTAACGATAAGCGGACTAAACGGCCGCGTGGGGCCCTGGGATACCATAGGGCCCCGAATTTTAAATAAATAAATTTATTACATTTAATGTGCAACACACACACGGTATGAAATTTTTCATTACTTTTCTTTTTTAATAAGTTTGTGAGAGTTTTCTTGCACCTTTTATTTCTAACTTGAGTTTGAGGGCCCCAAAATGTTTACCGCTTGGGGCCTCCACTTGACTTGAGCCGCCACTGCTTAAGCCGTTAAGTTAAAAGTCTAAATTTTTTTTGTAATAGAACACAAAGAAGACAGAATATTCCTGAAAATTGGTTTTAAAAAAATATTCTCATAACGCGTCTGACTTGTTATTATAAGGTAAAAGACTAAGAATATGATATAAAATATACGTGACATTTACATTTTATTAATGCAGTAAGACTCCAGTCTTCGCGGTTAGTGAATCAGAGAATATTATATGCCCCCCCGTTGTTTACGCGGATTCTACTTATTTACGTCTATGTTAACCGGTCACGCCCAACGTCGAAGCGTAAGAGTGGGGTCGGCAGCCTTGCGTCAAGAGTGGGGACTCGGCGAGTCCCCCTGCACCCCACTGACGAGATTCTGTGCCAACTCTCAGCGGACGGACAATACCTCTAACCCTTTCGCAAGAGCAGTCCTATCCGCGAGCAAAAACAACCCTACTCGCGAGCGAGCGAAGCGAGCGAGCAACAATAACCTTCTAGTTTAATACATCAATCGATGCAGCTGGACATTCGTTATAAAAAAGTACTAATCCATGTATGTCGAAAAGTTAGTAATTCAGGAAATATTTCAATTTAAATGTTAACCGGTCACGCCCAACGTCGAAGCGTAAGAGTGGGGTCGGCAGCCTTGCGTCAAGAGTGGGGACTCGGCGAGTCCCCCTGCACCCCACTGACGAGATTCTGTGCCAACTCTCAGCGGACGGACAATACCTCTAACCCTTTCGCAAGAGCAGTCCTATCCGCGAGCAAAAACAACCCTACTCGCGAGCGAGCGAAGCGAGCGAGCAACAATAACCTTCTAGTTTAATACATCAATCGATGCAGCTGGACATTCGTTATAAAAAAGTACTAATCCATGTATGTCGAAAAGTTAGTAATTCAGGAAATATTTCAATTTAAATAACTCTAAAACACCATTACTGTCGTACTAACAATAAGACGTTAGCGTTTAGAGCCGGTTCAGACACGGCGGAAACCGCGCGTTTCCGGCCGCGCGATTTTTGTTTTTGATTGTTCGACCGCGCGATTGCGTGTGAAGTGAACGAATCCATATACGCTAACGCAAATAAGGTCCGCGCGGTCGAAAACGCGCGGAATCCGCCGTGTCTGAACGGGATCTTACTTACTTGTGTAACGTTTTAGTACGTCAGTAATGTTGTTTTAGAGTTATTTGAATTGAAATATCTCCTGAACTACTAACTTTTCGACATACATAGTTTAGTACCTTTTTATAACGAATGTCCAGCTGCATCGATTGATGTATTAAAAAATATCTCATTCCATTTAAAAAAATATCGATGACCTTGAAATCTTGTAAAAAGTGACCTTGAAAATTTTTTCCCTTACACCGTTACATGTGGCCCTTCAAACAGTGTAACTTTGTCCTAAGAAGTTTTTTTGTACAACGAAAAGTAACGGAGATATTTAGGTGTTCTGTTTCTTCGAACTTACCCTGTATACCTGTATCGAACTACAGGGTGTTTCGTCTAAAACAGGACACCTAAATATCTCTTCAGGTTATTGTGATGGAAAAAATGTTTGTTACGTAATGTGTATGGTGTCAATGGACCAAATATGTGACACGAATATTTTTTTCCGAAGGTCATTTTTTCGGAGTTATCAAGGTCATCGATGTTTTTTGATACATAACTACATTTTTATTGTATTGCATCGGGTAACTGATCGAAAAGTACATTCAGATATGTATAATAACATGACCTTGAGCTTGATCTGAAGGTAAAACTTTAATTTTCGAAGATCAAGGTCATTTTAAGGTCATGTTATTATACATATCTGAATGTATTTTTCGATCAGTTACCCGATGCAATAAAATAAAAATGTAGTTGTGTATCAAAAACCATCGATGACCTTTGGAAAAAAATATTCTTGCCAGATATTTGGTCCATTGATGATATGCTTCGAGCGACGTTCGGCCAGTATAATGCATGTTAGGTGGCCTCCGCACGCTGGCCTCGATTTCTGCCTCGACAGGCCTGGTTGACGGGGTAGTTCTTTTTTGTCTGTCGTAAATTTAAATAGTTTAAATACGATATATGTCAGTTGGATATCGTACAACCACAAAACTATATATTATTTGTGAGAAAAATATAACACGATGAATTCATTTACAGGTACTCGTCGAAAAACCATTTCCAGACAATAAAAAATACAACATGTACGATAGTTGGCGATCGGAATGGAATGGCTACTACAATAACGGGTCTCACACCAGCAGCAAATACGAGGGCTACGACAGCACGACAAATTTATCGAGTCGGCATCATCCTGATTATGACACGAATTTCTAGTTGAGTAATAAAATAAACTTTCGATCAATCTATTTCTATTTAATTCATTCTCAGTGCCTTAACTATGCCATCGAATTTCATCATCCTAAAAGTAGGTACGTGTCCATCTGACAATGAGAGCAAAACTATCGCGAGTGACACTCGCTATCAAGAACCAAATTCGTCAGTGTAGACAGTGCGCCCAGATTTCACGCTTTTTTTCGTGCATGCGCGGCTTTTCAGCCTCAGTAAAGTACGCTTCGCGAGGAAATGTGGCACCTTGAGCGCCATGCCGAATGGAACTGATTATGAAAAACGAATGAATGACAAGTGTATTTGTATATATATTCGTATATACATATGAAATATTGAAATATAATATATACATATGAATTGTTATAATATATATATATTCGATTTCGATGAAATTTTCAGTATGCATATAAGTTACCGAAATCTATAAAACACATTTTTTAAATTATCGTTACAGGCCCAGATAAAAAAGTTGGCAAAACATCATATTTTAAAATTTTGTATAATTCCTACCAATTGCAATCGTAATAAATTTTAGTTTACTTATTCTCTAGCGAACTAGTCGGTCTAACATCTTAAAAAAATTCAAGTCCTTTGGACCAATTTCTAAAAAGTTATGCGATTTTTAAGCGTGTCCACTTATTATCGCCGCTGACTGTAGCTGCCTCAGGGCTCTGCTACATCATCGCATCGGCCGCAACATAGCTATACGTTACTATTTTGACGCGCATGCGCGAAAAAAAGCGTGGAATCTGGGCGCACTGAGTGTAGACCAGGCATGGGCAGAAATAGCGCCGAAGCTAGGGAATTCTCGGTGGACGCCTACTTCTCCCGCCCGCGCGTCTTGCTCCCCGTGGCGCCGTATGCACTGCGCGTGGCGCGTTGGGGCGACTCGCGTACCCATAGGTTTCCACATTACCCTATACTTTTCCACTACCCCATAATTTTCCACATTTATTTTTTCAAAATTATCGTGTCGCGCAGTGGAATAGGCCTATAGGGGAAACCACTTACAAAAAAAACGCATTGACCATAGTACCTCATGGGTAATGTGGAAACCTATGGGTACGCGAGTCGCCCCAACGCACCACGCGCAGTGCATACCAGTGCATACGGCGTGCGGTAGGTACGGGCCTGAGGAGCTCCGCGGGACTATGGCCACCACGGGGAGCGAGACGCGCGGGCGGGAGAAGTAGGCGTCCACCGAGAATTCCCTAGCTTCGGCGCTATTTCTGCCCATGCCTGGTGTAGACGGTACCACAGCCTACTCTAGTACTAGCCGTCAGTGATTCCAGACGGGTCACCATTTTTCGCGCATGCGCGGCGTTTTCAGCCTTAGTAAAGTGTGCTTCTCGAGGGAATGTGGCACCTTGAGCGCCACACAGAACGTTAAGAAATTGATATAATCTGATTTTGAAAAACGAATGTATGACAAGTGTATTTGTATATATAACCGTATATACATATGAAATATTGAAATATGATATATATTTATATATATAATCTAATTCACACACTTATTCTATTGTATTTTGAGGATGGGGAAGGGAAGAAGTGCTGAAATAATTATGGAAGATAAATAATAAACAATAAAATCTTTGACTTTTGCAATCCTAAGTCGTCCATTTGGACCACTGTGCGTCCCGTCAATTATATCGGTACATTCCCTAGCTGCCTCAGGGCCACTCAGGGCTCTGCTACATCGTCGCCTCATCATAGATACGTGATACGTTACTGTTTTGGACGCGCATGCGCGAAAAAAGGTGACCCGTCTGGAATCACTGCTAGCCGTGCTGAAGGTAAAAACGGCAACGCTGCGAGAGTCCGATTGATATATATATACAGGGTGTCCCAAGACCCCTTCGACTCCGGGAAATGGGAGGTTCCTTAGGTCATTTGAAGCAACATTTTCCTTTGCACCAATGTCAGCCGGGGCTTTGTTTAGGAGTTATTAACGAAAAACACGGACCAATCAGAGCGCGACCTAGACGCGCGATGGCACGTTCAGCCCGGCGCGCCGGGAGACGAGCGTGGTGTAACGCCGCGATGCCGTAACGAACAAGAGTTTCTCGAGATTATGTGAATCCTCCCCGATTTGGATGAGCTTTGGATATGTTGTCAAGACCATGATTCTGAACAACATTTCCCTTTACAGTTTTTGTCGGCCGGCTTTAGTTTACGCGATAAATGTAAAAACTTTTAATTGTAAATCGATCGATTGTACTATCTTTTAACCGATTTGGATGAGCTTTGGATATGTTGTCAAGACCATGATTCTGAACAACATTTCCTTTAGACTTTTTGACGGTCGCGGAAGAACTTTACTTGTCAATTCATATGGGTGGATCTTTTTACCCGACTTACGGCAACGTTACCCGAACGAGAGAAGAAGCAGAAACTGATTGTATTGAAAACTCACTTATTCAGCCGTAAATCCATTTGCTGCTTCGAAATGTGTGTCACTGGGTCACTCGGTGACGAACTGTACAGATGTCTTCAGGTATACGACAGTACCGAAAGCTAAGGGACGTACGGCCAGGTCGACGAACTGCACAGCCGGTGGTAGAAGGCCTAAGGGATGCGCGGTCAAGTCGACGATCCAGAATTTCAGTTTCACTTTCGAATCGATAAATAATTCGTATGTTTATTTCACACAGATGCCTTGAAATTTTTCCACACTCACAATCACTGTTCACATTTGTCAACACATAGTTATGCACTAATAATAATTGCTTAAACTAATTAAACGATTATTTAATCTAATCACTAGACTGCGGATCTTTATGTAAAATGAAAGTTGGCTGCCGCTATTACAAGGGACAGGAGCCAGACAGATATTTGATTCTTACTGTGATCATTTTAAGAAGTTGAAAATAATACATTGGTGTTCTGAAATTACTTTAATCTCTCTAGTGTCTTAAAATGCACCTATTCATGTTTGCTACAAATGCATGAAATCCGCAGTCTAGTGATTGCATTACCTGATTGTTGTGATTTGTGCAGCTGGACAAGGGATATGGCAATTATTATTAGTGCATAACTATGTGTTGACAAATGTGAACAGTGATTGTGAGTGTGGAAAAATTTCAAGGCATCTGTGTGAAATAAACATACGAATTATTTATCGATTCGAAAGTGAAAGTGAAATTCTGGATCGTCGACTTGACCGCGCATCCCTTAGGCCTTTTACCACCGGCTGTGCAGTTCGTCGACCTGGCCGTACGTCCCTTAGCTTTCGGTACTGTCGTATACCTGAAGACATCTGTGCAGTTCGTCACCGAGTGACCCAGTGACACACATTTCGAAGCAGCAAATGGAATTACGGCTGAATAAGTGAGGTTTTAATACAATCAGTTTCTGCTTTTTCCCTCGTTCGGGTAAAGTTGCCGTAAGTCGGGTAAAGAGATCCACCCATATGAATTGACAAGTAAAGTTCTTCCGACCGACAAAAACTGTAAAGGGTAATGTTGTTCAGAATCATGGTCTTGACAACATATCCAAAGCTCATCGAAATCGGAGAGGAGATAGTTCAGATAGTATTTAATTTAAGTTCAGATTTACAATTACAAGTTTTTACAATTATGTATGTCGTAAACTAAAGCCGGCCGACAAAAACTGTAAAGGGAAATGTTGTTCAGAATCATGGTCTTGACAACATATCCAAAGCTCATCCAAATCGGGGAAGATTCACATAATCTCGAGAAACTCTTGTTCGTTGCGGCATCGCGGCGTTACACCGCGCTCGTCTCCCGGCGCGCCGGGCTGAACGTGCCATCGCGCGTCTAGGTCGCGCTCTGATTGGTCCGTGTTTTTCGTTAATAACTCCTAAACAAAGCCCCGGCTGACATTGGTGCAAAGGAAAATGTTGCTTCAAATGACCTAAGGAACCTCCCATTTCCCGGAGTCGAAGGGGTCTTGGGACACCCTGTATATACCAACATACCTAACCCAACCCACTGAATCAGACTCTCAATCTCCCCTACCGGCCTCTCAGTTTCCCGCGTAGTTTTCAAATGTTCTCATAAATGTGTAGTACACATTGTGTACTTATTATTATGTAGTATAGCTAATTTTCGAAAATAAAAAAGTGCAATAATGGAGATAAGTATTATTTATTAACATTTAGGTCTTTATCTTTGTGTGTAGCACATTTACTTAATAGAATCTATTGTTTTTTCAATACATTTCAATTTAGTATTAATAACATTTTCATAATATCACATCTAAATTTTTACAAAATTATATGTATTATATACATACATACAGAGTTTTTTGAAAATATGTTTTACATAGTTCTTTTCACAAGTTTTATACTGTATTTATTAGTTAATAATGCCACGGCGTTGTTATGTCCCCAATTGTAAGGGTAAGTATAATAGTACGCTGAAAGAAAATAATTATATTTCTATATTTAAATTCCCCAAAAATGAGCAATTACGGAAAAATATGGATGGCTGCTATTCCCCGTAAAAATTGTCACCAACATAATATTCTGCAGTTTGTAGTCTGAATTTGCAGAAACTGATATCCAAAGGTATCAGAATATTCCATCTCCTAACAGTGTACTGGAGAATGTTTTGTTCAGATGTCCAAGACTTATTATGGAAAATGCAATACCTTCCATTTTTTTCCAATTCACCATCAAAATGTGTGGCACCGTAAAGAAAAGATCCTGTAGAGCGCAGGGAAAGAATAATTGAAAAGCATGAAAATTTAGTTATAGAGTTTATTGATTCTGATCTAAATAATTAATGGTTTCTGAAATTTAATAAACAATTATAAAGAAAAGCTTGTAATTTCGAACCATTGGAGTATTAAAACAACAAATTCAAAAATTTATTTTTGCATGCTTATATGTAGTGATACTTTTGATTACTTGGTACTTAAAACACAGATTGTGATTAGTGATGACACGAAATTACAAGTTTTTCAAGAAGGTAATGACGTATTATTTCATGAATTCCGATGATGATAGTAATGATCTTCATAATCTTTCTGTTGATGTCAGCAGTTTTTCAGTGATTATTTATCCACCAATTGTATTGTTGATGATTCCATTAAGATTTATACATCCAGTTATGGGTTCCATTCTGTTACAAAAAAATTAGAGTTTAATATATGTAAATTATTAATTGTGGAGGATAAAGGTACAATTGTAAATAATGTATATTTTGATCATTTACAAAGGGGTAGTCTTTCCCCACTACTATAAAAGATATAACAATTGTATTTACTCACATGTATGCAATAATCGAAGCCATAATAAATGTTCCTAATTTGGAATCAGATTTTCTGAAATCTGAAAATCATAAACACATTTTACGTAAATTAACATATTAGCATACAATCAGATATACATCATTTAGCATTTTTAGATAGATGCATTTGTGGTAAAGATTATCACAGTATTTTGTGTAAATTATTATGAATTTTTTCTAATATTTTACTACATGATTATGTTATAACTATAAACAATAGTCAATTAGAAATTAATGCACATATCATTTCCAAAAATTGACAACAATTATAAAATTATCCTTTATAAGACAATATTATAATATATTACCTGCACAACTTTTCTCATCGGTAACTGATTACCCAACCTCTTTGACTATACACGCAGTCACTTAAGGGGGTAGTCCACCCTGGATTTGTAACTAGAAAATACCTAGAATATTACTAGAAAAATGGCTCGAAACATGGGTTTGCTGGTTTTCAGTTAGTGTCCTTATTTGAGCAAATTTTGGGCTGGGTGAGGGCTCATTCGAAAGAGGAAGGTTCACCGCAGGGGGCTCTGGTCATGAGGTTAACGAGAATATGTTTATATCTAATAATATTAGTGTCCAAAGTAGAGTAAACATCTAGGAAAAAAAACCAGCAGATTTCAATGCATTTTTCTGTCTCCAAAACTCTTTTTGGCTGATGGGATGACCAGAGCCCCCTGCGGTGAACCTTCCTCTTTCGAATGAGCCCTCACCCAGCCCAAAATTTGCTCAAATGAGGACACTAACTGAAAACCAGCAAACCCATGTTTCGAGCCATTTTTCTAGTAAGATTCTAGTTATTTGCTAGATATTTGCTATTTACTAGGATCTTACTAGATTTTGGGTCGAAAACATGGGTTTCCTGGTTTTCAGTTAGTGTCCTCATTTGAGCAAATTTTGGGCTGGATGAGGGCTCATTCGAAAGAGGAAGGTTCACCGCAGGGGGCTCTGGTCATCCCATCAGCCAAAAAGACTTTTGGAGACAGAAAAATGCATTGAAATCTGCTGGTTTTTTTTCCTAGATGTTTACTCTACTTTGGACACTAATATTATTAGATATAAACATATTCTCGTCAACCTCATGACCAGAGCCCCCTGCGGTGAACCTTCCTCTTTCGAATGAGCCCTCACCCAGCCCAAAATTTGCTCAAATAAGGACACTAACTGAAAACCAGCAAACCCATGTTTCGAGCCATTTTTCTAGTAATATTCTAGGTATTTTCTAGTTACAAATCCAGGGTGGACTACCCCCTTAAGGGGGTAGTCTACCCTCGATTTGTAACTAGAAAGGGACTAGAATCTTACTAGAAAAATGGCTCGAAACGTGGGTTTGCGCGAATCGGTTGTTTGCCCTTATTTGAGCTAATTGTGGGCTGGGTGAGGGCTCATTCGAAAGAGGAAGGTTCATCACACACGGGTCTGGTCATGATTTTAACGAGATTATGTTTATATCTAATAATATGAGTGTCCAAAGTAGAGTAAAAATCTAGGAAAAAACCAGCAGATTTCAATGCATTTTTCTGTCCCCAAAAGACTTTTTGACTTATATTATGACCAGACCCGTGTGTGATGAACCATCCTCTTTAGAATGAGCCCTCACCCAGCCCAAAATCTGCTCAAATAAGGACAAACAACCGATTCGCGCAGACCCACTTTTTCGATCGAAAATCTAGTAAGATTCTAGTAAATAGCAAATATCTAGCAAATAACTAGAATCTTACTAGATTTTCGATCGAAAAAGTGGGTCTGCGCGAATCGGTTGTTTGTCCTTATTTGAGCAGATTTTGGGCTGGCTGAGGGCTCATTCTAGAGAGGATGGTTCATCACACACGGGTCTGGTCATAATATAAGTCAAAAAGTCTTTTGGAGACAGAAAAATGCATTGAAATCTGCTGGTTTTTTTCCTAGATTTTTACTCTACTTTGGACACTCATATTATTAGATATAAACATAATCTCGTTAAAATCATGACCAGACCCGTGTGTGATGAACCTTCCTCTTTCGAATGAGCCCTCACCCAGCCCACAATTAGCTCAAATAAGGACAAACAACCGATCCGCGCAGACCCATGTTTCGGACCCAAAATCTAGTAAGATTCTAGTAATTTTCTAGTTCCAAATCGAGGGTAGACTAGCCCCTTAAGGGGGTAGTATACCCTCGATTTGTAACTAGAAAGGAACTAGAATCTTACTAGATTTTGGGTCGAAAATATGGGTTTGCGGCCAGACGTTGATTGACCTTATTAGAACAAATTGTGGGCTGTGTGAGGGCTCATTCGAAAGAGGAAGGTTAGACGCAGCGCGCTTTTCTCACGAGGTTAACGAGATTATGTTTATATCTAATAATATGATGGCCCAAAGTCGAGAAAAAATCTAGGAAAAAATCCCGCAGATTTCAATGCATTTTCTGTCTCTAATAGACTTTTTTGGCTTATGAGATGAGAAAGGCGCGCTGCGTTGAACCTTCCTCTTTCGAATGAGCCCTCACACAGCCCACAATTTGTTCTAATAAGGTCAATCAACGTCTGGGCGCAGATCCATGTTTCGACCCATTTTTCTAGTAAGATTCTAGTAAATAGCAAATATCTAGCAAATAACTAGAATCCTACTAGAAAAATGGGTCGAAACATGGATCTGCGCCCAGACGTTGATTGACCCTATTAGAACAAATTGTGGGCTGTGTGAGGGCTCATTCGAAAGAGGAAGGTTCAACGCAGCGCGCCTTTCTCATCTCATAAGCCAAAAAAGTCTATTAGAGACAGAAAATGCATTGAAATCTGCGGGATTTTTTCCTAGATTTTTTCTCGACTTTGGGCCATCATATTATTAGATATAAACATAATTTCGTTAACCTCGTGAGAAAAGCGCGCTGCGTCTAACCTTCCTCTTTCGAATGAGCCCTCACACAGCCCACAATTTGTTCTAATAAGGTCAATCAACGTCTGGCCGCAAACCCATATTTTCGACCCAAAATCTAGTAAGATTCTAGGTATTTTCTAGTTACAAATCGAGGGTATACTAGCCCCTTAAGGGGGTAGAAGGGGGTAAGAATGAGCCCTCACAGAGCCCAAACTTTGCTCAAATAAGGACAAAAACCGACAGCGCGCAGACCCACTTTTTCGGACCCAAAATCTAGTAAGATCCTAGTAAATAGCAAATATCTAGCAAATAACTAGAATCTTACCAGATTTTCGATCGAAAAAGTGGGTCTGCGCGCTGTCGGTTTTTGTCCTTATTTGAGCAAAGTTTGGGCTGTGTGAGGGCTCATTCTAAAGAGGAAGGTTCAACGCGCTGCGCCCTGGTCATCTCATAAGTCATAAAGTCTTTTGGAGACAGAAAAATGCATTGAAATGTGCTGGTTTTTTTTCCTAGATTTTTTCTCTACTTTCGGCCCTCATATTATTAGTTATAAACATAATCTCGTTAACCTCGTAACCAGGGCGCAGTGTGTTTAACCTTCCTCTTTAGAATAAGCCCTCACTCAGCCCAAAATTTTCTGAAATAAGGACGAAAACCGACAGCGCGCAAACCCATGTTTCGAGCCATTTTTCTAGTAAGATTCTAGTTCCTTTCTAGTTACAAATCGAGGGTATACTACCCCCTTAACCTCTTCGACTTCGTCACAATAATTTCGTCTATTTCAGGCTTCTATTGACTTACATATCCCTTCATTCATTTTTAAATGTTGCATTTTAGATCAAAGATGATTTCCCATTGCCTCATGCTTCCATTTTCTTAAAACCACTGGAAATATTTCACATATTATGTATCACAACACCAAACTATTCCGAGAGTCCACAAAATGTATACCGCATTTATAAATACTAATATGCTTTAATATCACTTCTACTTCCCAATGAGCACAGGACTATTCTATGTACGTCCAAGGGTGGTCTGCTTCGGACGTTCGGGACGATCGGAAAACGTCCAGAATATCCTAGTAAGGGGCTAGAAACATTCTAGTTCACAGCCTCTGAATGGTCATGTTAGGAAGTAGACTATCCTGAGAACGTACGGTGACGACATACCTAGACGGTTTTTAGACTGTTCGAAAGTACCGTTCTCCGGAAATTCCTAGAAACGGTTTTTAGACTGTTCGAAAGTACCGTTCTCCGGAAATTCAGAAATTTTGTGAACGTTTAAAGAAGGAACAACATTTATTTAAAATTTCATTTATTTTAGGATTTTTTTCGCATTTGGTATATGTAACAAACGAGATTTTACAAGATTATACGGACATTTACGAACATAACAAGATTTTAAGTACATTTGCTTCTTATTTCCGACTGCTGCAACTTCTTGGCTCCGCTTCCTGCTGTCTTCTTTCAAACTCTCTGGGTCTGTTTAGAGTCAGCAAATCCCCGCTGGAGGCAGTAACTAAAAATGAAATATGTTTTTATGATAAAAGATATACTAATTACAGTAATAGGATGAGATGTACAGCTATGAATGTAATAAATTAATGTTCAATATGTAGAGCGATTCTTTTTTGTATCTACGTACCAATCTTGCTGCAACTTCTTCGGTCCTCTTCCTGCTGCGGTGTTTCATATACTCTGCATCTCTTCAGGGAGGGCGGCAATTCCTCGCTGTTGGCAGTGACTGCAAATAAAATATGTTTTTATGATAAAAGAAATACTATTTACAGTAAGAGGACGAGATGTACAGCTATATGAATGTAACATTTGATGTTCTATATCGTAAGACGCTTGCTTTTGTATTTACATACCAATCGGGCAGGATCTTCTTGGCTCCTCTTCCGTTTGCTGTCTTCTTTCATGCACTCTGTTTGTTGTGGGGTAGAAGGGCGTCAATTCCTGACTGGCAGCAGTAACTAGAAATAAAATATATTTTTAAGGAAAAAGATATACTGATTACAGTAAGGGAATGAGATGTACAGCCATGAATGTAATAAATTAATGTTCAATATGTAGAGCGATTCTTTTTTGTATCTACGTACCAATCTTGCTGCAACTTCTTCGCTCCTCTTCCTGCTGCGTTGTTTCATATACTCTGCATCTCTTCGGGGAGGGCGGCAATTCCTGGCTGTTGGCAGTGACTGCAAATAAAATATGTTTTTATGATAAAAGAAATACTATTTACAGTAATAGGATGAGATGTACAGCTATGAATGTAATAATTTTTTAATGTTCAATATGTAGAGAGCGATTCTTTTTTGTATCTACATACCAATGTTGGTTTTCTTCACCAAACTTAGGGGAGTGGGTAAACTTGTCTTTTCTGTCCCACACAATACGGTTTTCCTTCGTTTTGACTTCTTCGCCGCTTGCGTATGGTCACAACTCGTTACAGACGAGAACACTCCTCATCTTGGATTTCCAGGATTCATCGTCTACTTTGTCGATATTCTGCGCGCCGTGTAAATAGTAATGAATGGTACCTTCATTTTTTGATCGCGCAATGGCGGCGATTTCAGCTTCAGTAGTCGATGAGATGGCGTCAGATGGGGTACCTCGAACACCCCGCAGCAGTGCTTCGATTGAGCCAACCTTTTTGATACGATGGATGGCCGCTAGAGGCGCTGCGCGGAAAAACAGTAACGTATCTACCAGAGAGTATATGAGAGTGCTCACGCCCGGGTTTTGGCCGTGCCCATATAGTGCTGCCCCCTAGTCTAGTACTTAGCCTGGATCAGCTCCTACATCATCTTTAGCATGGACAAGATCCTACATCATCTTTAGCATGGACAAGATCCTACATCATCTTTAGCCTAGAACAGATCCTACATCATCTTTAGCCTGGATCAGATCCTACATCATCTTTAGCCTGGATCAGATCCTACATCATCTTTAGCCTAGAACAGATCCTACATCATCTTTAGCCTGGATCAGATCCTACATCATCTTTAGACTGGATCAGATCGTACATCATCATTGGCCAGGATTAGGACATACAGTTTATATTGTTTTATATCAAATATGTAACTAATATACAAATCTCTAATAATATAAATTATATTCATAGAAGTATTTTAATTTTTCCCGAGCCTTTGTTGCAAACTCTAGTTTTAAAAAATAGAAAAGCCGGAAGATTTCGAAGAAACACAGATTTTATATCGAAGTTTAAAAGCCACCATCTTGGAAATTAATTTAATGATGAAATACTTACTGTCATCAATACTGTCTCCAATTTTTTTCATATTTTTAGGCACAGTTATTATTAATTAAACCAAATTGAAAACCAATTTTTTCTACGAAAATTTAGAAGAATAACTTTAGGGTTACCCTGAAATTTTCAGAATATGTTTAATAGACACAAATCTATAAAACGTATTTTTTAAATTTTAAGTATACAGGGTGATTCACGCAATTGTTACAAGTCATAACTCGGTTATTATTGCATTTACAAAAAAATGCAAAAGGAGAAAGATAAATGGTTCGAAGAAAACTACATCTGTAGGTCTTTAACTTTTTTTGGATGCAGCAGTGCATGTGCAATTAACAATTGCATCATTTCTTTATGTAGAAATGCATATTGTTGTTTACACAGATCGATTCTTCTGTTCATTCTACGTAAAAAATGATTGGGGTACACATGGCAAAAAATTATTAGATCTCGAGATATTTTCAAAAAATGTCTTTATTGAAGAAGATGCTCAAACGCTTCTCCATTACATTCTAATATTCTATATTAGTTATTTTGTTTTCTGGTTCGAAAAAAACGTCGACGTTACAAACTTGAAAGGGTGGTTTCTCAAGATAAAAGTCTGCTCTATCGCGTGGTATAGTTCGATTTTCCGCTGGACCCTAATTTTTTGAGATAAATTGAAAAATATCCTCAAAAATTGGTGCAAAAGTAGTGTCTCTCCGTCTTTAATCATTGTTTAAACATGTTTAAACAATCATAATGTATTAATATGGATATCACTGTATTCGGGAAAGTCTACAGAATCTTTTGCTGTAAAGAACAATTCAATATCTTTTATAATAACCACAATATTTGTTTAAAGTTGAAAAATATGTTTTTTTTCAAAGCCATGTTTTTCTAAAACTGTGCGTATAGGAGAAAAATTAAGGACAGATTCGGAATCAGCGCAAAAAACTCTATAAGAAGGACCCAACAGTATATTGAAAACAAATTTGGTGTTGGACAGTGTAATCGGTTCTCCAGAACCGTTAGGCCTGTTGCACAGTCGAGCCCAATTTTCCGGTCTCAAATACGTTCTAAAATTCTAAAAAAAATGTTACATATTTTGGATCCTAAGATGCATTTTATAGAATTTTTTCAGATTTTTTGGTTGCAAACTGTAGTCGTAAACAATGAAAAACCCCCAAAAATCGGAAAAATGCAGATTTCTAGAAAATATGAAAACATGCTATTCTACTGTTTGGTTCCTTGATAAAGTACTACAGCAGGCAGTGTCGTCAAGTTTTTTCAGATTTTTTTTATTGTGGGACATCATTGTCAAAATTTTTTCGACGTTTCTGCTGTGAGGACGAAAGTTATACTTACTGATTTTACCGCGGGTGTATATTAAGTAATTTTTAACGTTATTAATATTGTATTAGTATTGTAATATTGTATCTTTAATATTGTACTATACGATTTGAACTTTTTGGGAAGCTAGAACAATTAGTTTAGTACAGGATGTGAAAATAATTTTTTCAAAAATAGCAACTGATCGGAATTGTAGAAAAAATGAGAGACACTTGGGGAAACTAAAACACCTGGCAGAAGACTGTGAAGGGGTAGAAAAAATTAACATAAGTATAGAAAAGATAGTACAGGAGAAAAGAGTGGGAGAAATTGTAGAATGGGTTAGGAGTATAGAGAAAAAAGGAAAGAATTAATCACAAGAGATAATCAAGAGAGAGGCGGGATTAGCGGGGAGACATTGGGATTGGGATAGATCAACATAGACAATAAGGTATTTGATGTGGCATGCGATATGGATGGATGGGTGGAGGAACGGATGAATGGATAAATAGAGGGATGAATGGCTTCGAGAATTATAATCCAAGTCCAATTTCTGGGCCACGAGGCTGAAATAAATAAATAAATACGTATTTACTTACTTACTAAAAGTTGCATTTTACAACATCTTTATATGGGCCTACATTGAAAATTTAAAAAATACGTTTTATAGATATGTGTCAATTAAACATATTCTGAAAATTTCGTCAAAATCGGTCAACGTTGCAATAAGCTACAAACGTTTTAATATAAAATAATAATTCTTAAAAAATATTGTGTTATTAACTTCCCGATTTTATAGGGAAGTTATTGTAATGACCCCGAAAATCGAAAATCGATTTTTTAGCAGATCTTCACGTTTCATGGTCATTGCAGTCATTCTAGACTATTTTAAGCAAAATGTTCGTATATGTGTGTGTGTGTGTGTGTGTGTGTGTGTGTGTGCGTATGTCTGTTTCTATGGTATCAAATTTTTCGTTAACGTTTTCTGAAAAAGTAACAACCCGATCAGAATGATGAATGATGCAATCGATGTGCCCCGTCGTAACTTAGAGCTGATTAGATTTTGGTCCATATTGGTCAAGTAGTTTTTTAGATTTTTAGTTTTTTTCGAACGGAGTTGATTCTACAATGCATTTTATACGAGAGAATGGAAAGTTTCCACCGAAGAAACAAACGTAATTACACAAAAAAATTTTTTTTTCATTTTTCTTAAATTAAAAAAAATTTTTTTAATTTAAAAAAAAATTTTTTTTTTGTACCTTACGCTAATGTTTCCGTTTACAATAATCGAAAATTATCCCAATGCAAGAGTGAGTTAATCATCTCTACTCCCGAGAATACATTTTCAAAGAATATCGATGAAAGTACAAAAAAAATTTATATTACAATCTTTAAAAAAACAATCAGTTCAAAACGAATTATTAACTGAGATTAAATTGAAAATTAATATAAACAATATGATAATTATTAATAACATTAATGTTGAAAACGGATTGGTTAATGGAGCACACATGCGGAATATTAAAATTTATTACTTTTCAAGAAAATACTAAAATTCCGTCTATATTGTGGTTAGATTTTCAATTGGCCAGAGTAGGAGTGAAAGTAAGAACTCGTTATCGTGATTATATGAAAAATGCAAATATTCATCAAAATTTGCCACCAATAATAAAAATATCGAATCAAGTAAATATGTCGAGTGAGGAAAAATATCAAATCACACGTAGTCAATTTCCAGTGGTTCCTGCTGAAGCGATTACGATTCATAAAAGTCAGGGACAAACATACGAGAAAAGTATGTTTGAATTTTAAAACATCAGAAAAACGAACTTTACACATGTTGTATGTAGCACTGAGCAGAGTTTCAAAATTGAGCGGTTTATATATTTTGGGACAATTTAAATTAACAGTATCGAAGAAAACCAAGGTCAATACTGCTAACCCGGATAATGAGGAGTCGTATCGTTTGCGAAAAACTATAATAATTAAGACAATTTATTTTGCAACATCAGTACGCTATAACAAGGAACCAAGCGAGCAACGAGTCTACGATGTTCGTTTAAGGCGACGCCATATAGCAAACATCTTGATAAGTAGAAAACTATTGAATTTCCCTGAAAACGTATAATCTTCTTAAAACGTACTAAAAATAATGATAATAATATACTGCAACTAACGAATCGGGAAGTTCTTTGTGTGGCTCGTGGAGAGTCACACACCAAATCATAAAAACATTAATAGCTATAGGTACTACTAGCCATGCGTACCACTAACCCTTTCGCAAGAGCAGTCCTATCCGCGAGCTCGCGAAGCGAGCGAGCAAAAACAACCCTACTCGCGAGCGAGCGAAGCGAGCGAGCAACAATAACCCTCTAGTTTTACATCGATATACCCGACCCGACCCGTATCATGTTACAATGTTTCACTCCACTCCGCGGCAACCGAAGCCCTCGAGCTTCACTTCCCTTTTTTCCGTTCGTCATCATAGAATAGTGTTTCCTGAAAATAATGTTTCTGGCCAGACTCGAGTTTTCGACATTTATAGCAAGCTTGCTATAATCGTATTTTATTTGTCAAAATTTAGTTTTTCATTTAAAATATTTTGTTGTTAAAACTCATTAATAGTTTTAAATAGTACTTGAAATATTTAAAATGATACTGAAATATTGGAATATTACAATTTGGAATGAAGGGTCTAGCCGCACGAGGTAGTCCTTCGAATTATTAAAACAGCCGTTGCGCCATTCAATTTTCGGTCAATTTTTCCTATTTACTTGCATTAATTTAATCATATAACTGCATTTAATTGAAATTGATATTTGAGATTTTTTCCCGATTTTTTGGTTCAAAATGTTAATTACACAAACTGAAAAACACGCAAAAATTAGACAAATGCAGATTTTTTAGAGAAACTGAAAAATAGCATTGATCATATTTTTAGACTAGCAACATACCAGAACTTTTTTAACGACAGCGCGTAAACGACAAAGAGGGACTTTTCAATGACTCCAAGAAAAATGAAAAACTTAATGACTCCGAGAAAAATAAAGAACTTAATGACTCTGAAGAAAATGAAAAATTGAATGACTCCAAGAAAAATGGAAACTTCAATGACTCTATGAAAAAACTTGACGACACTGAAGAAAATGAAAAATTTAATAACTCCAAGAAAAATGGAAAACTTAATGACTCCGAGAAAAATAAAGAACTTACTGACTCTGAGGAAAATGAAAAATTTAATAACTCTCAGTTAATAAGCTGTCTTCAATGCCTCTTAAAAATGCAATTAATCATGTAGGGATTGATCAGGTGTTTCTCGCTATATTAAAAAATATTTACAAATCCTTTGACAAATTCTGCTTTGTGGCGTCAGGATACTGCTTTCCATCACAGTTTGTATAGTATACATATATTATTTCTCCTCTTTGTTTCTAGATAAAATTTTATTATGATCCTCCATTAGTTTAACGCCCCGTTCAGCGGTATCATTGACCACCTTCAGTCCATGTTTCAGTCAGACTACTTATTATTCATAATAACTTCTTTTTCCGATATTAGAACTATTCTTACCACGTTTTTATTAGCTCGCTTTCTTGTTCTTTTGTAGATTGGATCGTATTAATGAATTTATTTATATGTAATATCTCTGCCAGTTATGTATATATGAAAAAACTCTTCAAACAAAAGTTGTAGTATATAAGGAGGTGGATATAGTATCAAAGGAAAAAAATTTTTTCAAAGTCATTATTTAAAGTTTTCAAGGTCACGGATGTTTTTTCTATCAACAACTGTTTATGCTATATATGGATTCTTAAAGAGAAAAAAGACAAATTCAACGATATATCATAACGTCTATTTATGTCAAGATTTAAAAAATTCCCATTTTCCATTAAAAACTCATTTTCCCATTATTCAAACGGCCCCAAAATTTTTCCAGACCATTTTCTCAACATTTGTCACAATTCTGGTTTACGGGACCAAAAAAATTTCATGGTCGAAAAATAAGGTCCACCCTAATGTTGCATATACGTAAATTACGAGAAGCAGTAAAGAGTGTTTAACGTCGAAGAAGAAAATCCGGGTAACTAAAACTTAATATGTACTACATTCCACGTTATTAGAATAATTGTAGTTTAATTATGATACATTTTATATCAACATTTTTTATTTACACCTGCTAGAAACGCCACTGTCTCGGAAGGAAATGGACATTCGAGAGAAGCAATGAAATTAGAGCATCATTGCGAAAAAAGATGAGTTTGCAATAACCTCAATATACATTTTATGAAATTCTATTATAATTATAGTTATGACTGTATTTTTTAATAAATAAACTTGTGTATGCTAGTATAAAATCAATTTATATATATTATACAATTTATTTTATTATTTGTTTGACAACTAATAAATCTACAAATTGTTTCATAAACTAAAAAATACTTCCTGCATTTTCGTATTCTCCAATCAGTCCAAATAAATACCATCAACCTGTTCTCGATCATATACCAATTTTTATTAATGCAATTATGACAGTAACAAAACGTTTCTATTTAAAATGAATACATATTTTGAACATAGTTTTAACATTTTTAATTTTTTGGAAGGTTAAAAAATGTAATTAAAAAAGTAATGAAAAATAAAAATAAAAAAAAAATCCTCGCTGCACGGGGACCCGAAGGCTAGCTCCAGATTGCGATTCATACGCTCGACGGCTCGACAGTCGAATTTCAGTTTCGTTTCCGTAAGTTGTAAAGCAATACAACATGGCAACATGGCAAGTGCTAAAAATAGATTGTGGCTGGCATAAGCGCACAAGCAGCGCACACGGATATAGTAAAGGTACGCTGGTGAGTGTAGCGCGCGGGCGCGTTGCTAACACGATACAGTGTTTTCTGCACCGACGAAATGCCGTCGGTGGCCTCTGGTGGCCTCCTGTTTCTCACTCCAGTCAGAATATATCCTAGAGGGCGTAAGAGAAATATTCGAGCGACACAGATTGTCACAGATGTCGTCAGATGTGCTAACAGTAAAGTGGGTTCTGTTTCTTGCTAAAGATGATGTAGGTTCTGTTCCATGCTAAAGATGATGTAGGAGCTGTTCCAGGCTAAACATGATGTGGAGACAAAAGCGGCACGGCCAAAACCCGGGCGTGAGCACTCTCATATACTCTCTGTATCTACTATTGGGTAGCAGAGCGGCCAGAGCCCTGAGGCAGTTATATTGGCGGGAATGTATCGAAATAATCTTACCGGACAAAAAGACTCCAGGACGTGTCCTACGAGTTACAAAATATACACAAATACACTTGTTATACATTCATTTTTCAGAATCAAATCATATAAATTTTTTAAAATTCTGCGGGGTGCCCAAGGAATCCCATTTCATCTACCCAATAGTAGATACGTTACTGTTTTTCCGCGCAGCGCCTCTAGCGGCCATCCATCGTATCAAAAAGGTTGGCTCAATCGAAGCACTGCTGCGGGGTGTTCGAGATCGAAAAAATCAAGCTCCCTGATAGCACAACGGACTCCACGGGGAGTGACGAAAACGCGCATAGGTTGACTCCACCAGAGAGTATATGAGAGTGCTCACGCCCGGGTTTTGGCCGTGCCCATATAGTGCTGCCCCCTAGTCTAGTACTTAGCCTGGATCAGCTCCTACATCATCTTTAGCATGGACAAGATCCTACATCATCTTTAGCATGGACAAGATCCTACATCATCTTTAGCCTAGAACAGATCCTACATCATCTTTAGCCTGGATCAGATCCTACATCATCTTTAGCCTGGATCAGATCCTACATCATCTTTAGCCTAGAACAGATCCTACATCATCTTTAGCCTGGATCAGATCCTACATCATCTTTAGACTGGATCAGATCGTACATCATCATTGGCCAGGATTAGGACATACAGTTTATATTGTTTTATATCAAATATGTAACTAATATACAAATCTCTAATAATATAAATTATATTCATAGAAGTATTTTAATTTTTCCCGAGCCTTTGTTGCAAACTCTAGTTTTAAAAAATAGAAAAGCCGGAAGATTTCGAAGAAACACAGATTTTATATCGAAGTTTAAAAGCCACCATCTTGGAAATTAATTTAATGATGAAATACTTACTGTCATCAATACTGTCTCCAATTTTTTTCATATTTTTAGGCACAGTTATTATTAATTAAACCAAATTGAAAACCAATTTTTTCTACGAAAATTTAGAAGAATAACTTTAGGGTTACCCTGAAATTTTCAGAATATGTTTAATAGACACAAATCTATAAAACGTATTTTTTAAATTTTAAGTATACAGGGTGATTCACGCAATTGTTACAAGTCATAACTCGGTTATTATTGCATTTACAAAAAAATGCAAAAGGAGAAAGATAAATGGTTCGAAGAAAACTACATCTGTAGGTCTTTAACTTTTTTTGGATGCAGCAGTGCATGTGCAATTAACAATTGCATCATTTCTTTATGTAGAAATGCATATTGTTGTTTACACAGATCGATTCTTCTGTTCATTCTACGTAAAAAATGATTGGGGTACACATGGCAAAAAATTATTAGATCTCGAGATATTTTCAAAAAATGTCTTTATTGAAGAAGATGCTCAAACGCTTCTCCATTACATTCTAATATTCTATATTAGTTATTTTGTTTTCTGGTTCGAAAAAAACGTCGACGTTACAAACTTGAAAGGGTGGTTTCTCAAGATAAAAGTCTGCTCTATCGCGTGGTATAGTTCGATTTTCCGCTGGACCCTAATTTTTTGAGATAAATTGAAAAATATCCTCAAAAATTGGTGCAAAAGTAGTGTCTCTCCGTCTTTAATCATTGTTTAAACATGTTTAAACAATCATAATGTATTAATATGGATATCACTGTATTCGGGAAAGTCTACAGAATCTTTTGCTGTAAAGAACAATTCAATATCTTTTATAATAACCACAATATTTGTTTAAAGTTGAAAAATATGTTTTTTTTCAAAGCCATGTTTTTCTAAAACTGTGCGTATAGGAGAAAAATTAAGGACAGATTCGGAATCAGCGCAAAAAACTCTATAAGAAGGACCCAACAGTATATTGAAAACAAATTTGGTGTTGGACAGTGTAATCGGTTCTCCAGAACCGTTAGGCCTGTTGCACAGTCGAGCCCAATTTTCCGGTCTCAAATACGTTCTAAAATTCTAAAAAAAATGTTACATATTTTGGATCCTAAGATGCATTTTATAGAATTTTTTCAGATTTTTTGGTTGCAAACTGTAGTCGTAAACAATGAAAAACCCCCAAAAATCGGAAAAATGCAGATTTCTAGAAAATATGAAAACATGCTATTCTACTGTTTGGTTCCTTGATAAAGTACTACAGCAGGCAGTGTCGTCAAGTTTTTTCAGATTTTTTTTATTGTGGGACATCATTGTCAAAATTTTTTCGACGTTTCTGCTGTGAGGACGAAAGTTATACTTACTGATTTTACCGCGGGTGTATATTAAGTAATTTTTAACGTTATTAATATTGTATTAGTATTGTAATATTGTATCTTTAATATTGTACTATACGATTTGAACTTTTTGGGAAGCTAGAACAATTAGTTTAGTACAGGATGTGAAAATAATTTTTTCAAAAATAGCAACTGATCGGAATTGTAGAAAAAATGAGAGACACTTGGGGAAACTAAAACACCTGGCAGAAGACTGTGAAGGGGTAGAAAAAATTAACATAAGTATAGAAAAGATAGTACAGGAGAAAAGAGTGGGAGAAATTGTAGAATGGGTTAGGAGTATAGAGAAAAAAGGAAAGAATTAATCACAAGAGATAATCAAGAGAGAGGCGGGATTAGCGGGGAGACATTGGGATTGGGATAGATCAACATAGACAATAAGGTATTTGATGTGGCATGCGATATGGATGGATGGGTGGAGGAACGGATGAATGGATAAATAGAGGGATGAATGGCTTCGAGAATTATAATCCAAGTCCAATTTCTGGGCCACGAGGCTGAAATAAATAAATAAATACGTATTTACTTACTTACTAAAAGTTGCATTTTACAACATCTTTATATGGGCCTACATTGAAAATTTAAAAAATACGTTTTATAGATATGTGTCAATTAAACATATTCTGAAAATTTCGTCAAAATCGGTCAACGTTGCAATAAGCTACAAACGTTTTAATATAAAATAATAATTCTTAAAAAATATTGTGTTATTAACTTCCCGATTTTATAGGGAAGTTATTGTAATGACCCCGAAAATCGAAAATCGATTTTTTAGCAGATCTTCACGTTTCATGGTCATTGCAGTCATTCTAGACTATTTTAAGCAAAATGTTCGTATATGTGTGTGTGTGTGTGTGTGTGTGTGTGTGTGTGCGTATGTCTGTTTCTATGGTATCAAATTTTTCGTTAACGTTTTCTGAAAAAGTAACAACCCGATCAGAATGATGAATGATGCAATCGATGTGCCCCGTCGTAACTTAGAGCTGATTAGATTTTGGTCCATATTGGTCAAGTAGTTTTTTAGATTTTTAGTTTTTTTCGAACGGAGTTGATTCTACAATGCATTTTATACGAGAGAATGGAAAGTTTCCACCGAAGAAACAAACGTAATTACACAAAAAAATTTTTTTTTCATTTTTCTTAAATTAAAAAAAATTTTTTTAATTTAAAAAAAAATTTTTTTTTTGTACCTTACGCTAATGTTTCCGTTTACAATAATCGAAAATTATCCCAATGCAAGAGTGAGTTAATCATCTCTACTCCCGAGAATACATTTTCAAAGAATATCGATGAAAGTACAAAAAAAATTTATATTACAATCTTTAAAAAAACAATCAGTTCAAAACGAATTATTAACTGAGATTAAATTGAAAATTAATATAAACAATATGATAATTATTAATAACATTAATGTTGAAAACGGATTGGTTAATGGAGCACACATGCGGAATATTAAAATTTATTACTTTTCAAGAAAATACTAAAATTCCGTCTATATTGTGGTTAGATTTTCAATTGGCCAGAGTAGGAGTGAAAGTAAGAACTCGTTATCGTGATTATATGAAAAATGCAAATATTCATCAAAATTTGCCACCAATAATAAAAATATCGAATCAAGTAAATATGTCGAGTGAGGAAAAATATCAAATCACACGTAGTCAATTTCCAGTGGTTCCTGCTGAAGCGATTACGATTCATAAAAGTCAGGGACAAACATACGAGAAAAGTATGTTTGAATTTTAAAACATCAGAAAAACGAACTTTACACATGTTGTATGTAGCACTGAGCAGAGTTTCAAAATTGAGCGGTTTATATATTTTGGGACAATTTAAATTAACAGTATCGAAGAAAACCAAGGTCAATACTGCTAACCCGGATAATGAGGAGTCGTATCGTTTGCGAAAAACTATAATAATTAAGACAATTTATTTTGCAACATCAGTACGCTATAACAAGGAACCAAGCGAGCAACGAGTCTACGATGTTCGTTTAAGGCGACGCCATATAGCAAACATCTTGATAAGTAGAAAACTATTGAATTTCCCTGAAAACGTATAATCTTCTTAAAACGTACTAAAAATAATGATAATAATATACTGCAACTAACGAATCGGGAAGTTCTTTGTGTGGCTCGTGGAGAGTCACACACCAAATCATAAAAACATTAATAGCTATAGGTACTACTAGCCATGCGTACCACTAACCCTTTCGCAAGAGCAGTCCTATCCGCGAGCTCGCGAAGCGAGCGAGCAAAAACAACCCTACTCGCGAGCGAGCGAAGCGAGCGAGCAACAATAACCCTCTAGTTTTACATCGATATACCCGACCCGACCCGTATCATGTTACAATGTTTCACTCCACTCCGCGGCAACCGAAGCCCTCGAGCTTCACTTCCCTTTTTTCCGTTCGTCATCATAGAATAGTGTTTCCTGAAAATAATGTTTCTGGCCAGACTCGAGTTTTCGACATTTATAGCAAGCTTGCTATAATCGTATTTTATTTGTCAAAATTTAGTTTTTCATTTAAAATATTTTGTTGTTAAAACTCATTAATAGTTTTAAATAGTACTTGAAATATTTAAAATGATACTGAAATATTGGAATATTACAATTTGGAATGAAGGGTCTAGCCGCACGAGGTAGTCCTTCGAATTATTAAAACAGCCGTTGCGCCATTCAATTTTCGGTCAATTTTTCCTATTTACTTGCATTAATTTAATCATATAACTGCATTTAATTGAAATTGATATTTGAGATTTTTTCCCGATTTTTTGGTTCAAAATGTTAATTACACAAACTGAAAAACACGCAAAAATTAGACAAATGCAGATTTTTTAGAGAAACTGAAAAATAGCATTGATCATATTTTTAGACTAGCAACATACCAGAACTTTTTTAACGACAGCGCGTAAACGACAAAGAGGGACTTTTCAATGACTCCAAGAAAAATGAAAAACTTAATGACTCCGAGAAAAATAAAGAACTTAATGACTCTGAAGAAAATGAAAAATTGAATGACTCCAAGAAAAATGGAAACTTCAATGACTCTATGAAAAAACTTGACGACACTGAAGAAAATGAAAAATTTAATAACTCCAAGAAAAATGGAAAACTTAATGACTCCGAGAAAAATAAAGAACTTACTGACTCTGAGGAAAATGAAAAATTTAATAACTCTCAGTTAATAAGCTGTCTTCAATGCCTCTTAAAAATGCAATTAATCATGTAGGGATTGATCAGGTGTTTCTCGCTATATTAAAAAATATTTACAAATCCTTTGACAAATTCTGCTTTGTGGCGTCAGGATACTGCTTTCCATCACAGTTTGTATAGTATACATATATTATTTCTCCTCTTTGTTTCTAGATAAAATTTTATTATGATCCTCCATTAGTTTAACGCCCCGTTCAGCGGTATCATTGACCACCTTCAGTCCATGTTTCAGTCAGACTACTTATTATTCATAATAACTTCTTTTTCCGATATTAGAACTATTCTTACCACGTTTTTATTAGCTCGCTTTCTTGTTCTTTTGTAGATTGGATCGTATTAATGAATTTATTTATATGTAATATCTCTGCCAGTTATGTATATATGAAAAAACTCTTCAAACAAAAGTTGTAGTATATAAGGAGGTGGATATAGTATCAAAGGAAAAAAATTTTTTCAAAGTCATTATTTAAAGTTTTCAAGGTCACGGATGTTTTTTCTATCAACAACTGTTTATGCTATATATGGATTCTTAAAGAGAAAAAAGACAAATTCAACGATATATCATAACGTCTATTTATGTCAAGATTTAAAAAATTCCCATTTTCCATTAAAAACTCATTTTCCCATTATTCAAACGGCCCCAAAATTTTTCCAGACCATTTTCTCAACATTTGTCACAATTCTGGTTTACGGGACCAAAAAAATTTCATGGTCGAAAAATAAGGTCCACCCTAATGTTGCATATACGTAAATTACGAGAAGCAGTAAAGAGTGTTTAACGTCGAAGAAGAAAATCCGGGTAACTAAAACTTAATATGTACTACATTCCACGTTATTAGAATAATTGTAGTTTAATTATGATACATTTTATATCAACATTTTTTATTTACACCTGCTAGAAACGCCACTGTCTCGGAAGGAAATGGACATTCGAGAGAAGCAATGAAATTAGAGCATCATTGCGAAAAAAGATGAGTTTGCAATAACCTCAATATACATTTTATGAAATTCTATTATAATTATAGTTATGACTGTATTTTTTAATAAATAAACTTGTGTATGCTAGTATAAAATCAATTTATATATATTATACAATTTATTTTATTATTTGTTTGACAACTAATAAATCTACAAATTGTTTCATAAACTAAAAAATACTTCCTGCATTTTCGTATTCTCCAATCAGTCCAAATAAATACCATCAACCTGTTCTCGATCATATACCAATTTTTATTAATGCAATTATGACAGTAACAAAACGTTTCTATTTAAAATGAATACATATTTTGAACATAGTTTTAACATTTTTAATTTTTTGGAAGGTTAAAAAATGTAATTAAAAAAGTAATGAAAAATAAAAATAAAAAAAAAATCCTCGCTGCACGGGGACCCGAAGGCTAGCTCCAGATTGCGATTCATACGCTCGACGGCTCGACAGTCGAATTTCAGTTTCGTTTCCGTAAGTTGTAAAGCAATACAACATGGCAACATGGCAAGTGCTAAAAATAGATTGTGGCTGGCATAAGCGCACAAGCAGCGCACACGGATATAGTAAAGGTACGCTGGTGAGTGTAGCGCGCGGGCGCGTTGCTAACACGATACAGTGTTTTCTGCACCGACGAAATGCCGTCGGTGGCCTCTGGTGGCCTCCTGTTTCTCACTCCAGTCAGAATATATCCTAGAGGGCGTAAGAGAAATATTCGAGCGACACAGATTGTCACAGATGTCGTCAGATGTGCTAACAGTAAAGTGGGTTCTGTTTCTTGCTAAAGATGATGTAGGTTCTGTTCCATGCTAAAGATGATGTAGGAGCTGTTCCAGGCTAAACATGATGTGGAGACAAAAGCGGCACGGCCAAAACCCGGGCGTGAGCACTCTCATATACTCTCTGTATCTACTATTGGGTAGCAGAGCGGCCAGAGCCCTGAGGCAGTTATATTGGCGGGAATGTATCGAAATAATCTTACCGGACAAAAAGACTCCAGGACGTGTCCTACGAGTTACAAAATATACACAAATACACTTGTTATACATTCATTTTTCAGAATCAAATCATATAAATTTTTTAAAATTCTGCGGGGTGCCCAAGGAATCCCATTTCATCTACCCAATAGTAGATACGTTACTGTTTTTCCGCGCAGCGCCTCTAGCGGCCATCCATCGTATCAAAAAGGTTGGCTCAATCGAAGCACTGCTGCGGGGTGTTCGAGATCGAAAAAATCAAGCTCCCTGATAGCACAACGGACTCCACGGGGAGTGACGAAAACGCGCATAGGTTGACTCCACCAGAGAGTATATGAGAGTGCTCACGCCCGGGTTTTGGCCGTGCCCATATAGTGCTGCCCCCTAGTCTAGTACTTAGCCTGGATCAGCTCCTACATCATCTTTAGCATGGACAAGATCCTACATCATCTTTAGCATGGACAAGATCCTACATCATCTTTAGCCTAGAACAGATCCTACATCATCTTTAGCCTGGATCAGATCCTACATCATCTTTAGCCTGGATCAGATCCTACATCATCTTTAGCCTAGAACAGATCCTACATCATCTTTAGCCTGGATCAGATCCTACATCATCTTTAGACTGGATCAGATCGTACATCATCATTGGCCAGGATTAGGACATACAGTTTATATTGTTTTATATCAAATATGTAACTAATATACAAATCTCTAATAATATAAATTATATTCATAGAAGTATTTTAATTTTTCCCGAGCCTTTGTTGCAAACTCTAGTTTTAAAAAATAGAAAAGCCGGAAGATTTCGAAGAAACACAGATTTTATATCGAAGTTTAAAAGCCACCATCTTGGAAATTAATTTAATGATGAAATACTTACTGTCATCAATACTGTCTCCAATTTTTTTCATATTTTTAGGCACAGTTATTATTAATTATACCAAATTGAAAACCAATTTTTTCTACGAAAATTTAGAAGAATAACTTTAGGGTTACCCTGAAATTTTCAGAATATGTTTAATAGACACAAATCTATAAAACGTATTTTTTAAATTTTAAGTATACAGGGTGATTCACGCAATTGTTACAAGTCATAACTCGGTTATTATTGCATTTACAAAAAAATGCAAAAGGAGAAAGATAAATGGTTCGAAGAAAACTACATCTGTAGGTCTTTAACTTTTTTTGGATGCAGCAGTGCATGTGCAATTAACAATTGCATCATTTCTTTATGTAGAAATGCATATTGTTGTTTACACAGATCGATTCTTCTGTTCATTCTACGTAAAAAATGATTGGGGTACACATGGCAAAAAATTATTAGATCTCGAGATATTTTCAAAAAATGTCTTTATTGAAGAAGATGCTCAAACGCTTCTCCATTACATTCTAATATTCTATATTAGTTATTTTGTTTTCTGGTTCGAAAAAAACGTCGACGTTACAAACTTGAAAGGGTGGTTTCTCAAGATAAAAGTCTGCTCTATCGCGTGGTATAGTTCGATTTTCCGCTGGACCCTAATTTTTTGAGATAAATTGAAAAATATCCTCAAAAATTGGTGCAAAAGTAGTGTCTCTCCGTCTTTAATCATTGTTTAAACATGTTTAAACAATCATAATGTATTAATATGGATATCACTGTATTCGGGAAAGTCTACAGAATCTTTTGCTGTAAAGAACAATTCAATATCTTTTATAATAACCACAATATTTGTTTAAAGTTGAAAAATATGTTTTTTTTCAAAGCCATGTTTTTCTAAAACTGTGCGTATAGGAGAAAAATTAAGGACAGATTCGGAATCAGCGCAAAAAACTCTATAAGAAGGACCCAACAGTATATTGAAAACAAATTTGGTGTTGGACAGTGTAATCGGTTCTCCAGAACCGTTAGGCCTGTTGCACAGTCGAGCCCAATTTTCCGGTCTCAAATACGTTCTAAAATTCTAAAAAAAATGTTACATATTTTGGATCCTAAGATGCATTTTATAGAATTTTTTCAGATTTTTTGGTTGC
The DNA here is from genome assembly GCF_051020765.1 of Lasioglossum baleicum. NCBI lineage: Eukaryota > Metazoa > Arthropoda > Insecta > Hymenoptera > Halictidae > Lasioglossum > Lasioglossum baleicum. Next base: position 251,517 of record NW_027469202.1, on the reverse strand, counting down.
AAACTGTAGTCGTAAACAATGAAAAACCCCCAAAAATCGGAAAAATGCAGATTTCTAGAAAATATGAAAACATGCTATTCTACTGTTTGGTTCCTTGATAAAGTACTACAGCAGGCAGTGTCGTCAAGTTTTTTCAGATTTTTTTTATTGTGGGACATCATTGTCAAAATTTTTTCGACGTTTCTGCTGTGAGGACGAAAGTTATACTTACTGATTTTACCGCGGGTGTATATTAAGTAATTTTTAACGTTATTAATATTGTATTAGTATTGTAATATTGTATCTTTAATATTGTACTATACGATTTGAACTTTTTGGGAAGCTAGAACAATTAGTTTAGTACAGGATGTGAAAATAATTTTTTCAAAAATAGCAACTGATCGGAATTGTAGAAAAAATGAGAGACACTTGGGGAAACTAAAACACCTGGCAGAAGACTGTGAAGGGGTAGAAAAAATTAACATAAGTATAGAAAAGATAGTACAGGAGAAAAGAGTGGGAGAAATTGTAGAATGGGTTAGGAGTATAGAGAAAAAAGGAAAGAATTAATCACAAGAGATAATCAAGAGAGAGGCGGGATTAGCGGGGAGACATTGGGATTGGGATAGATCAACATAGACAATAAGGTATTTGATGTGGCATGCGATATGGATGGATGGGTGGAGGAACGGATGAATGGATAAATAGAGGGATGAATGGCTTCGAGAATTATAATCCAAGTCCAATTTCTGGGCCACGAGGCTGAAATAAATAAATAAATACGTATTTACTTACTTACTAAAAGTTGCATTTTACAACATCTTTATATGGGCCTACATTGAAAATTTAAAAAATACGTTTTATAGATATGTGTCAATTAAACATATTCTGAAAATTTCGTCAAAATCGGTCAACGTTGCAATAAGCTACAAACGTTTTAATATAAAATAATAATTCTTAAAAAATATTGTGTTATTAACTTCCCGATTTTATAGGGAAGTTATTGTAATGACCCCGAAAATCGAAAATCGATTTTTTAGCAGATCTTCACGTTTCATGGTCATTGCAGTCATTCTAGACTATTTTAAGCAAAATGTTCGTATGTGTGTGTGTGTGTGTGTGTGTGTGTGTGTGTGTGTGCGTATGTCTGTTTCTATGGTATCAAATTTTTCGTTAACGTTTTCTGAAAAAGTAACAACCCGATCAGAATGATGAATGATGCAATCGATGTGCCCCGTCGTAACTTAGAGCTGATTAGATTTTGGTCCATATTGGTCAAGTAGTTTTTTAGATTTTTAGTTTTTTTCGAACGGAGTTGATTCTACAATGCATTTTATACGAGAGAATGGAAAGTTTCCACCGAAGAAACAAACGTAATTACACAAAAAAATTTTTTTTTCATTTTTCTTAAATTAAAAAAAATTTTTTTAATTTAAAAAAAAATTTTTTTTTTGTACCTTACGCTAATGTTTCCGTTTACAATAATCGAAAATTATCCCAATGCAAGAGTGAGTTAATCATCTCTACTCCCGAGAATACATTTTCAAAGAATATCGATGAAAGTACAAAAAAAATTTATATTACAATCTTTAAAAAAACAATCAGTTCAAAACGAATTATTAACTGAGATTAAATTGAAAATTAATATAAACAATATGATAATTATTAATAACATTAATGTTGAAAACGGATTGGTTAATGGAGCACACATGCGGAATATTAAAATTTATTACTTTTCAAGAAAATACTAAAATTCCGTCTATATTGTGGTTAGATTTTCAATTGGCCAGAGTAGGAGTGAAAGTAAGAACTCGTTATCGTGATTATATGAAAAATGCAAATATTCATCAAAATTTGCCACCAATAATAAAAATATCGAATCAAGTAAATATGTCGAGTGAGGAAAAATATCAAATCACACGTAGTCAATTTCCAGTGGTTCCTGCTGAAGCGATTACGATTCATAAAAGTCAGGGACAAACATACGAGAAAAGTATGTTTGAATTTTAAAACATCAGAAAAACGAACTTTACACATGTTGTATGTAGCACTGAGCAGAGTTTCAAAATTGAGCGGTTTATATATTTTGGGACAATTTAAATTAACAGTATCGAAGAAAACCAAGGTCAATACTGCTAACCCGGATAATGAGGAGTCGTATCGTTTGCGAAAAACTATAATAATTAAGACAATTTATTTTGCAACATCAGTACGCTATAACAAGGAACCAAGCGAGCAACGAGTCTACGATGTTCGTTTAAGGCGACGCCATATAGCAAACATCTTGATAAGTAGAAAACTATTGAATTTCCCTGAAAACGTATAATCTTCTTAAAACGTACTAAAAATAATGATAATAATATACTGCAACTAACGAATCGGGAAGTTCTTTGTGTGGCTCGTGGAGAGTCACACACCAAATCATAAAAACATTAATAGCTATAGGTACTACTAGCCATGCGTACCACTAACCCTTTCGCAAGAGCAGTCCTATCCGCGAGCTCGCGAAGCGAGCGAGCAAAAACAACCCTACTCGCGAGCGAGCGAAGCGAGCGAGCAACAATAACCCTCTAGTTTTACATCGATATACCCGACCCGACCCGTATCATGTTACAATGTTTCACTCCACTCCGCGGCAACCGAAGCCCTCGAGCTTCACTTCCCTTTTTTCCGTTCGTCATCATAGAATAGTGTTTCCTGAAAATAATGTTTCTGGCCAGACTCGAGTTTTCGACATTTATAGCAAGCTTGCTATAATCGTATTTTATTTGTCAAAATTTAGTTTTTCATTTAAAATATTTTGTTGTTAAAACTCATTAATAGTTTTAAATAGTACTTGAAATATTTAAAATGATACTGAAATATTGGAATATTACAATTTGGAATGAAGGGTCTAGCCGCACGAGGTAGTCCTTCGAATTATTAAAACAGCCGTTGCGCCATTCAATTTTCGGTCAATTTTTCCTATTTACTTGCATTAATTTAATCATATAACTGCATTTAATTGAAATTGATATTTGAGATTTTTTCCCGATTTTTTGGTTCAAAATGTTAATTACACAAACTGAAAAACACGCAAAAATTAGACAAATGCAGATTTTTTAGAGAAACTGAAAAATAGCATTGATCATATTTTTAGACTAGCAACATACCAGAACTTTTTTAACGACAGCGCGTAAACGACAAAGAGGGACTTTTCAATGACTCCAAGAAAAATGAAAAACTTAATGACTCCGAGAAAAATAAAGAACTTAATGACTCTGAAGAAAATGAAAAATTGAATGACTCCAAGAAAAATGGAAACTTCAATGACTCTATGAAAAAACTTGACGACACTGAAGAAAATGAAAAATTTAATAACTCCAAGAAAAATGGAAAACTTAATGACTCCGAGAAAAATAAAGAACTTACTGACTCTGAGGAAAATGAAAAATTTAATAACTCTCAGTTAATAAGCTGTCTTCAATGCCTCTTAAAAATGCAATTAATCATGTAGGGATTGATCAGGTGTTTCTCGCTATATTAAAAAATATTTACAAATCCTTTGACAAATTCTGCTTTGTGGCGTCAGGATACTGCTTTCCATCACAGTTTGTATAGTATACATATATTATTTCTCCTCTTTGTTTCTAGATAAAATTTTATTATGATCCTCCATTAGTTTAACGCCCCGTTCAGCGGTATCATTGACCACCTTCAGTCCATGTTTCAGTCAGACTACTTATTATTCATAATAACTTCTTTTTCCGATATTAGAACTATTCTTACCACGTTTTTATTAGCTCGCTTTCTTGTTCTTTTGTAGATTGGATCGTATTAATGAATTTATTTATATGTAATATCTCTGCCAGTTATGTATATATGAAAAAACTCTTCAAACAAAAGTTGTAGTATATAAGGAGGTGGATATAGTATCAAAGGAAAAAAATTTTTTCAAAGTCATTATTTAAAGTTTTCAAGGTCACGGATGTTTTTTCTATCAACAACTGTTTATGCTATATATGGATTCTTAAAGAGAAAAAAGACAAATTCAACGATATATCATAACGTCTATTTATGTCAAGATTTAAAAAATTCCCATTTTCCATTAAAAACTCATTTTCCCATTATTCAAACGGCCCCAAAATTTTTCCAGACCATTTTCTCAACATTTGTCACAATTCTGGTTTACGGGACCAAAAAAATTTCATGGTCGAAAAATAAGGTCCACCCTAATGTTGCATATACGTAAATTACGAGAAGCAGTAAAGAGTGTTTAACGTCGAAGAAGAAAATCCGGGTAACTAAAACTTAATATGTACTACATTCCACGTTATTAGAATAATTGTAGTTTAATTATGATACATTTTATATCAACATTTTTTATTTACACCTGCTAGAAACGCCACTGTCTCGGAAGGAAATGGACATTCGAGAGAAGCAATGAAATTAGAGCATCATTGCGAAAAAAGATGAGTTTGCAATAACCTCAATATACATTTTATGAAATTCTATTATAATTATAGTTATGACTGTATTTTTTAATAAATAAACTTGTGTATGCTAGTATAAAATCAATTTATATATATTATACAATTTATTTTATTATTTGTTTGACAACTAATAAATCTACAAATTGTTTCATAAACTAAAAAATACTTCCTGCATTTTCGTATTCTCCAATCAGTCCAAATAAATACCATCAACCTGTTCTCGATCATATACCAATTTTTATTAATGCAATTATGACAGTAACAAAACGTTTCTATTTAAAATGAATACATATTTTGAACATAGTTTTAACATTTTTAATTTTTTGGAAGGTTAAAAAATGTAATTAAAAAAGTAATGAAAAATAAAAATAAAAAAAAAATCCTCGCTGCACGGGGACCCGAAGGCTAGCTCCAGATTGCGATTCATACGCTCGACGGCTCGACAGTCGAATTTCAGTTTCGTTTCCGTAAGTTGTAAAGCAATACAACATGGCAACATGGCAAGTGCTAAAAATAGATTGTGGCTGGCATAAGCGCACAAGCAGCGCACACGGATATAGTAAAGGTACGCTGGTGAGTGTAGCGCGCGGGCGCGTTGCTAACACGATACAGTGTTTTCTGCACCGACGAAATGCCGTCGGTGGCCTCTGGTGGCCTCCTGTTTCTCACTCCAGTCAGAATATATCCTAGAGGGCGTAAGAGAAATATTCGAGCGACACAGATTGTCACAGATGTCGTCAGATGTGCTAACAGTAAAGTGGGTTCTGTTTCTTGCTAAAGATGATGTAGGTTCTGTTCCATGCTAAAGATGATGTAGGAGCTGTTCCAGGCTAAACATGATGTGGAGACAAAAGCGGCACGGCCAAAACCCGGGCGTGAGCACTCTCATATACTCTCTGACTCCACCTGGAACAACCTGGAACCGTCTGGATGCAGCCCACGGGGAATGCAGCTTTCTGCAGTCCAGCTGGAACGCCACTCTATCCTGGATTCCGCTTCCCCGCAAGATGGCAGCACGGTCGCACTGATTGTGGGCTCGGCGCTGCACTCGCCCAATGGCAAGGCTCCGCGCCTGCGCACAAGCTGCTTCGGAGAGAAACGCTGGGATGAGCTATTACGCTCATCCTGTTCGTCGTGAGATCTCGTTGTATCAACACGTATTGTTCTTCGCTCCTGCGTTATCTTCGAAAAGTGTACTTGTTCACCACGTGGTGGTTTCTCTTTTGTGATCTTTAGTAATCCATCGGGTTATAGTATTTATGTGCACGTTGGTGACTTCACCACGAATAAATCGAGGTGATCGGTGATAGTTGTGAACATTTATTTTCCTTGACGAAATCCCTCGTTGACCGTGTCATATTACGTGAGTGTGTAGGCTCACGATAATTCCCCTACACTGGTGACCCTGAGTTAGTTGTCGGTACACCGCGTGTGAAGAGACGGTGGATGATCTAGTCACTCCACATTGGTGACCCCTTCACCCTCTCATTTCCACATGATTAATGCGGCGAATGCCGTTATACAGGCACCGACGAGATACTATTAAAGACTGCCAGCCTTATGGGAGTTGGCGAGCCCGAATTTTTCGGTGTTTCTTACGCCCTCTAGGATATATTCTGGCTCCATCCAGAGAAACAGAAGGCCAACGACGGCATTTTGTCGGTGAAGAAGACCACTGAGGAGATTCGCTACTACGGCTTGCCAGACGTAGGGTAATCATGGCGGCGTAGGTACAGTTGGGTACAGTTATGACGTCAAAATAAGTAGAGGGGAGAATAGAATAGGTGGCGCAGTAGTCATGTCAGTGACTACCTTAGACCAGAGAGGATATGAGAGTGCTCACGCCCGGATCTGAGTTGCCACCACTTTCTGGCACGCTCACGCTTAGCACGGAACAGCTCCTAGACCGACGGTAGAGCCCGTTTTTTCCACGAAACAGCGACCATACCATGCAGCAGCATGTTTTAGCATGAAACAGAACCTTTACTAGCCTGTGGCATAAATCAGAACTAGCGCTATTCAGCGAGCCCGGTCACCGACGAGATACTATTAAAGACTGCCAGCCTTATGGGAGTTGGCGGGACTCGAATTTTTCGGTATTTCTTACGCCCTCTAGGATATATTCTGGCTCCATCCAGAGAAACAGAAGGCCAACGACAGCATTTTGTCGGTAAAGAAGACCACTGAGGAGATTCTCGTCGCGATGCATCGGCGAGAATGCGAATTATCGCGAAACTATATCGATTATTATTAAATGTTACATTCTCCGCCATATTTCAGACGATGTTTTGGCATTATTGTGGCACTATTTCGAATTTTTAGCGACGTGGTATATCAGATCACTGTAACTTTCACGTTATCTCCGCGCCCGTTGCGCCAGGTTACCGGGCTCGCTGAATAGCACAGGGCACCGACGAGATACTATTAAAGACTGCCAGCCTTACGGGAGTTGGCGAGCCTAAAATTTTTCGGTGTTCTCTTACGCCCTCTAGGATATATTCTGACTGGAGTGAGAAACAGGAGGCCACCGACGGCATTTCGTCGGTGCAGAAGACACTGTATGTATCGTGTTAGCAACGCGCCCGCGCGCTACACTCACCAGCGTACCTTTACTATATCCGTGTGCGCTGCTTGTGCGCTTATGCCAGCCACAATCTATTTTTAGCACTTGCCATGTTGTCATGTTGTATTGCTTTACGGCGGAAACGAAACTGAAATTCGGCTGTCGAGCCGTAGAGCGTATGAATGGCAATCTGGAGCTAGCATTCGAGTCCCCGTGCAGCGGGGATTTTTTTTTATTTTTATTTTTCATTACTTTTTTAATTACATTTTTTAACCTTCCAAAAAATTAAAAATATAAAAACTATGTTCAAAATATGTATTCATTTAAAATAGAAACGTTTTGTTACTGTCATAATTGCATTAATAAAAAGTGGTATATGATCGAGAACAGGTTGATGGTATTTATTTGGACTGATTGGAGAATACGAAAATGCAGGAAGTATTTTTTAGTTTATGAAACAATTTGTAGATTTATTAGTTGTCAAACAAATAATAAAATAAATTGTATAATATATATAAATTGATTTTATACTAGCATACACAAGTTTATTTGATCTTCTGTCTTCCTATAATAAAAAAACACAGTCATAACTATAATTATAATAGAATTTCATAAAATATTGAGGTTATTGCAAACTCATCTTTTTTCGCGATGATGCTCTAATTTCATTGCTTATAAAATGTATCATAATTAAACTACAATTATCCTAATAACGTAGAATGTAGTACATATTAAGTTTTAATTACCAGGATTTTCTTCTTCGACGTTAAGCACCCTTTACTGCTTCTCGTAATTTACGTATATGTACATTAGGGTGGACCTTATTTTTCGACCATGAAATTTTTTGGCCCCGTAAACCAGAATTGTAACAAATGTTGGGAAAATTATCTGGAAAAATTTCGGGGCCGATTGGATCATGGGAAAACGAGGCGCAGTAAATTTGAAAATTTTAATTTTTTAAATCTTGACATAAATAGACGTTATGATATATCGTTGAATTTGTCTTTTTTCTCTCTAAGAATCCATATATAGCATAAACAGTTGTTGATAGAAGAACATCCGTGACCTTGAAAACTGGAAATAATGACTTTGAAAAAATTTTTTTCTCTGATACTATATCCACCTCCTTATATACTACAACTTTTGTTTGAAGAGATTTTTCATACATACATAACTGACAGAGATATTAAGGGGCGTAATTTGCATTATTCGGAAGCATACAACTGCGCATATGTATAGCTATTTTCATAGCTACATGCTGCCGAATAATGCAAATTACGCCTCGTAAACGAAAAAATAGGACTTTTGAGGCAGATAGCGCCCTAGATCGATGTTTTATCTAGCGTTTTTGACTAGTGAAAAACCCCGTGTTTGTATTATCGAGAAATGAGTAAATGAATATCTTGCAGTCCTGGAAGTCTCTCTACTCCCTTATAAATAAATTCATTAATACGCTCCAATCTACAAAAGAAAAACAGTTATAATATCGGAAAAAGAAGTTATTATGAATAATAAGTAGCCTGACTGAAACATAGACTGAAGGTGGTCAATGATACCGCTGAACGGGGCGTTAAACTAATGGAGGATCATATTAAAATTTTATATAGAAACAAAGTGGAGAAATAATATATACTATACAAACTGTGATGGAATATCGACAGCAGTATCCTGACGCCACAAAACAGATTTGTCAAAGGATTTTTAAATATTTTTTAATATAGAGAGAGAAACACCTGATCAATCCCTACATGCGATTAATTGCATTTTTAAGAGGCATTGAAGACAGCTTATTAACTGAGAGTTATTAAAGTTTTCATTTTCCTCAGAGTCAGTAAGTTCTTTATTTTTCTCGGAGTCATTAAGTTTTCCATTTTTCTCGGAGTTATTCAATTTTTCATTTTCCTCAGTGTCGTCAAGTTTTTTCATATAGTCCAGTCGGCAGGTCGAAAAAAAGGCGTCTACCTGGAAAGTATTCCGAACTTAATTAAATTTTGACACGTCATTTAGGGGTACTCTGGGGTGTCGAATCTCAGTTTTCGACCTCGAGGACCCTGTGCTAACTTGGGGAGGGGGGAAAACCACGATTTTTATTACATTGTTTTGGTTTTTCGCCTATTACTCTGTTACGAGCCAGGGCCGCGAGCAGCACGAGTGGCCGGCGAAGGGTTATTACCCTAGGAATATGATATAAATTTGTTAGTTAAGGAACGCGGACGAACCCAATGCGAAATTGGGGAGCCGCTAGGATTATTGACAGCGAGGACGAACCTGACGCGAAGTCAGGGAGCCTCTAGGAATGGAGTCAAACGCAGACGAACCCGATGCAAAACCGGGGAGCTGCTAGGAGGTTGTATAATAGCACAGACGAACCTGATGCGAAATCAGGGAGCTGTTAGGATGCGGACGAACCCAATGCAAAACTGGGGAGCCGCTAGGTTGGATAAATCTCTGTTCGGACAATTGGAATGTCGCGAAAGAACCTGATGGTTAATCAGGGAATTGCTAGGATAATTAGTAAGCCTCGTAACTAGTATAATTTAATTGATACAATCCGAGCGGTAAGATTGTATCATGTGGGGACGTTCAATTACTTGGTTAGGATATTGGACGATAATTATGGGTTTAATGAATTTGAGTTAATTATCAAAGAAGACAAATATATTCTTACTATAGAGTTTCGTTCTACAAGTGTACTTGTGTCGCGAATGAACTGAATTTAGAATAGGAAAGAAATTGAAAGGTGATATTACCTAAGCTAAGACGCACGGTGTTGACGCACTGGCAATGCGGGGGACTCGGAGCAACCTTGTCACTGCCTAACAGATTTTAGACCGAACTCGCGGAATCTGTACGGTTAAACTTTGATTCAAAAGGAACGAACGTCCGATCTCACTGGTAGTTGACTTCCGAGATGCAGCACGACGCGACACTATTCGTGATTACGACAGTACTAGCCCCCGAGAGTAGAAATGTAAGGGCTTATATAGCCCTGCAATGACGGGTGGTACTTGTCAGTACCCTTCAAGTGAACATTCGTATTTTGTCAACGACCAGTTGGTCGTGCGTACGTTTGGGCCCTAAACTAACCTAAACAATTATGTAGATTTATCTAGGCTAGCTCTGTTCGTTTATCTAGGACGGTTTCTGCCAGAGATGATATTGAACACCTGTTCGTCATCCGTAACAACTCAAAAACTGTGGGTCCTCAGAACTCTTGTTTTTCATTTTTGGAAAGAGCATTAAATTTCCTTCAAATTTCACTGGTCAATCTTTTTTTTTGACCCAACAGGCACCGATAGACAGGCGTTCAAAATTAGGAAATGTTTCTCAAAATGACATTTTGAGCCACGCATTGTGACATTTAGCAGGCAATTGCAAGTTTTTGGCTCATAACTTTAGTTTTTCAACATATCTATATATAATCTTCATACTACGGATACCCCTTACATTTTCACTATTAACTGGGGAGGATGGCACAATTTATTTACTTCAACCGAGTGGATTCAAGCCTTTTTATATTTTTGTTGGTGTTATGTTTAATAGCAATATAGATATTAATAATAAAAAAAACATCCCCGATCGGACTCCGCCGTCGTTTTTTCAGTTTTTGAGTAATAGGCGAAAAACCAAAACAAGGTAATAAGAATCGTGGTTTTTTCGCCCAAGTTAGCACAGGGTCCTCGAGGTTGAAAACTCAGATTCGACACCCCAGAGTACCCCTAAATGACGTGTCAAAATTTCATTAAGTTGGGAATACTTTCCAGGTAAAAGTACCTGGCGACTGGACTATACGCGCTGTCGTAAAAAAAGTTCTGGTATGTTGATAGTCTGAAAATATGATCACAATGCTATTTTTCAATTTCTCTAAAAAACCTGCATTTGTCGAATTTTTGCGTGTTTTTCACTTTGTGTAATTAACATTTTGAACCAAAAAATCGGGAAAAAATCTCAAATATCAATTTCAATTAAATGCAATTATATGATTAAATTAATGCAAGTAAATGGGGAAAATTGACCGAAAATTGAATGGCACAACGGCTGTTTAAATAATTCGAAGGACTACCTCGTCCGGCTAGGCCCTTCATTCCAAATTGTAATATTCCAATATTCCAATATCATTTTCAATATTTCAAGTACTATTTAAAACTATTAATGAGTTTTAACAACAAAATATTTTAAATAGAAAACTAAATTTTGACAAATAAGATAAGATTATAGCAAGCTTGCTATAAATGTCGAAAACTCGAGTCTGGCCAGATATGAGACATTCAATTTTCAGGAAACACTATTCTATGATGACGAACGGAGAAAAGGGAAGTGAAGCTCGAGGGCTTCGGTCGCCGTGGAGTGGAGTGAAACATTGTAACATGATACGGGTCGGGTCGGGTATATCGGTGTGAGACTACTAAATCAAACAACAAAGCTTAATTATTTATCATTACTTTTTTATAGGATTTTCCTTAACATATTTGGTGAATTTTGTTTCTTTTTATGAAAATGATACCAAAATTATATAATTCCGATGATATTTGCTTATGCAATGAGCGACGCAAGTTTCGGACACAATGAAGGACAGCGTGGGGAAAAAAAGAGACGCGGAAAGTCCTTATTCTTTTAAGATTTCGACTTCGACTTCGTCTGCTAGCTCTTCGCCTCGTCGCACAATGTACTCATAAATGAATCATGTTTCAGGAAGCGGTTCAGTTCAGAATGAAATAAAATAATGTTACACGCACTTTTTAAATAGCGTCATATATGGTGCAAGAAATATTCGTATAGAGTCAAATAGAATTATTTTTTTAGATATCTTCGTACGAAATACTGCCTCTAAATAACATTGTATGGATAGGAGCCGTCGAAAATTAGTTTAATTAGTTAATACTTTTATCTTGTTACTACCTCTACTTTAATCATTGCAGTCAATAATGCTGTCGAGCATTACAAGTATGGGATAAATAAGTAAAAAAATTAATTTTCTGTTTCCTACTAAGGATCTTAATAAGAACGATTGAATTTTGTCATTACACAACATAACAAAATATTTTTTAAGAATCATTATTTTATATATAACGCAATAATGTTCAAATTACTTTTAAATTCCAATACATTTGTAGAATATTACGTAGTAATTACTTCCATTTTTCCTACATCTATAAACTATCGATTATATTGTAAACAATTATTACAATGGTGATAATAAGGAAAATAAGAATGCAATAAGAGAATTATATATAGTATTATAAGGCAATTACAGAATAGGTAAGTAGATGTTATAGGCGGGTTCTAATTCACTTTTCACTTCACGGGAGAGCGGTACCGCCACTTCACGGGAGAGCGGTACCGCCGAGCGGTATTGCACGAGCATATATTACGTCATATTTTTAATGGAATTATTGCATCATGTTTTTGGGGGAGGGGGAGGGGGGGGAATACAGCCCATATCTTGAAAGGTGGAGGAGGGGGGGGGCAGTTTCCAGGTATTGCATTCGAGACCAGTTTCCAGGTATTACGAACGTGTCCGAACGTGTTTATGTTTTCACGTCTCTACATGCAAGACTGTTTATGTCAGTCATCGCCATCTAGCTATCGTAAAACACTCATTTGAACGGAGTTCAATGAACGTCTTGTTTAATTTCATAAATATATACAACGGTCCCCTCTGAAAGATTTATGTAAGGGGACCATACAGCCAGTCAATAATTTTTCTCAACATCGATTTGTCGAGGACCAACGGTTTTTCTCACGTGCGGAGATTTCGATGAACGTCTAATCTCGCGAGTTCGTCTTGTTTACTTTCGTACAACGGTCCCCTCTGAAAGATTTATGTAAGGGGACCATACAGCCAGTCAATAATTTTTCTCAACATCGATTTGTCAAACTTGAGGACCAACTGTTTTTCTCACGTGCGGAGATTTCGATGAACGTATAATCTCAGGAGTTCGATGAACGTCTTGTTTAATTTCGTAAATATACAACGGTCCCCTCTGAAAGATCTTCTTATCGATGTAGTGCAAGAGGACCGTGTCACTGTTTCTGTCTGCCATCGTCATACAGCCAGCTATCGTAAACATTCATTAAAAGTAGCATTTCAAATAATTTCATACATCTTTTTAATGTATAATCTCAGGAGTTCGATAAAGATCTTCTTATCGATGTAGTGTAAGAGGACCGTGTCACTGTTTCTGTCTGCCATCGTCATACAGGCAGCTATCGTATACATTCATTAAAAGTAGCATTTCAAATAATTTCATACATCTTTTTATCGTAGTTGGTTGGGGATGGTAAGAATGAATGAACAGGACGCGATGGAACGCGAAGTCTTCGCAAACGTTCCATTAATGATTAACTGCTGGAGCTTCGAAATGAAATACGGAATCAAAACTGTATGAATACTGAAAAAAATGTAAACTGAGTTTCTCTTGAGATATATTTCTGTCAATTCTTCATCTCCGCTCTCTGTCTCTATCTCCCTGGTTATTACAATTTATGGATAGACCGTATGGTGATTATTAACTTCATCAATCGATTGAATCAGTCTTCGATTTTTCGATGATTTCTTCTTTTAATCATACACATTAATTAATCTTGACTAAAATTTTAATCGATTAATGCCCAACTCTGGAGTATTTGGCCGAAAATCTAGAAAGAAGTCAATTTCTAAATTTTTCCGTTTGTCATGGAATTTTTTCTATCCAACGTAGCTAAAGGTCGCTTGTAGTATACTTCATTGAAAGCCAAGAGATTTTACGCCACGCTTTCTGAAACAGCATCCGTTCATTGGCAATTTTCAAGGGTTTTGAGGAAAATTGTGTAAATTCTTGTATTACAGAAGTTTTTCAGTTAGGTGTACAGAGCACTTTCGCACAGATTTCATTTTGTTATAATTTAAATTAGTATAGTTATTAATATTTGTGAACATAATCAATCATGCTGTAAATTTTTTACGATTATAAAGTTTATCGACGATTTTGTTATCGAGCGGAGATTTCGGCGAACGTCTTATCTCACGAGTTCGATGAACGTCTTGTTTAATTTCGTAAATATACAACGGTCCCCTCTGAAAGATCTTCTTATCGATGTAATGCAAGATGTAAGAGGACCGTGTCGCTGTTTCTGTCTGCCATCGCCATACAGTCAGCTATCGTAAACGCTCATTAAGAGTAGCGTTTCAAATCATTTCTTCCATCTTTTTATTGTAGTTGGTGGGGATGGTAAGAATGAATGAACAGAACGCGATGGAACGCGAAGTCTTCGTGAACGTTCCATCGTTGCAAGCGTTTGTCGTGTTGAGATTCAAAGATCAACCATTTTTCCATACGTGACGGTTTTCGCGTACTGCCCGTTGGACTTGTTGCGTGTGTGTGGAATATTATATGGAGATATTTTTTACATTAGTGGGTAGGGGTATCCATTATAAATTGCTCGTAACAGTCGTCGTATGAAATTATACCATAAGAAAAAACGTCGACAATCAGGATCGCTATACGAAGTTACATCGCGTGTGTGTTTTTATCATCCGACCAGCCAACTTCGCGCATCCCCCTTTCTTCAACGGTAAGTACAATAAAAAAAATTAATAAACGATGTAAAATCTAGTGGAAAAAATTGTGGAAAAAAAATTTATATGCAAAGAGTTAGCCATGTGATCGATGTTTGTCATGACGGCTCGTTCGAACTCTTCGAATTTCGCTTGGGGAAGAACGTTGTTTATCCGACGCTGACAAAAGTCTGCATGGTATGTCAGTAATTTCATACACGGGATTCCATTTAAAGATTTCGGCTATGAAAAATATCAACAGCACGATATATTCGAAGTAATTCAAAATTTTGTGCGCGATTATGCGAATCCTGTCGTAGCGTACAAAGGTGGATGTTTCGAGAGAGAGACATCCTTCGAAAAATGAAAATAAACTCGATAAATTTGGAAGATTTCAACTCTCCGAAATACGATGTACTAGTTCACGATCCCGTGTATGAAATTGCTGATGACGAACCGTGTCGACTTCACTGTTGGCAACCGACAAAAAACATCACATACCATTGCAGTATGCGCGAAGTACAAACATTTCGAGCAGGGGTTAACAATTATAAAAACACGTAAAGTATCAGTTATAAAGACGCGACTTCGAATTTTTTCCACGTCAAAACCACAAACACCTCTTTTTACGTTTTTTTTATTTTTTTCACACAGTGTTTCACAATGATTGCGAAATTGGAGATTGATTCTGGGCGAAGCGCGGTATGGACGTCTGAGGATTCGTCAAAGAATCGTCGCTCGAAGGTAAATAAATTTTCAAAGAAAAATATCCCAAAGTATATAACATGATATATAACTGTCTATCTGTCTGTTCGCAGGAAACAAAAATAATGAAGACAAATGACAAGAAATTCGCTGCAATAATTATATTTTAATTATTTTTTAATACTTGTATATTTGTATAATTAAAGAGTAGATAAGAGTAACTTTTCACTAATGTAAAAAATATTTCGCTGTATAGGGAGGGGGCGATATTATTACTGTAATTGTTTTCTTTTTAATAAATACGAGTTAATTGTATGAGTAGGAGGACGAGGCGGAGGAGGAGGATTGGTTTTAAATAAAAAATAAGATCTTTCTTATAATTTTTTTATTTGATAAATTATGAAACAGCTAACGAATGAACAGTGCGAGGCACTTATCAACGCAGCGCATTGCAACATTTGTGAAAAACCATGTGAGGAAAAGGATATACGGGTGCGCGATCATTGTCATCTAACAGGACGATATAGAGGCCCCACGCATCAAGATTGCAATTTAAATTACAAAAATTCGTTTTGCATTCCCATAGTTTTCCACAATTTATCCGGGTACGATTCACATTTCATTATCGAAGAAATAGCTAATGCGTTTGAAGATAGTGTCAACGTATTACCAATAACTAAAGAAAAGTATATTTCATTTACAAAAATGTTGAAGATCAGCAATCAGATTCGCGTAATTGTATTAAATTACGATTCATCGATTCGTACAAAAATGTTTGAACACAAGTCTCGACAAATTAGCATCTTTCCTCGACACAAACAAATTGACAATTTTACGCGTTCCGAATTTCAAAATCTTTCCATAGAAAATTTCATGTTGTTGACGCGAAAGGGTGTCTCTTTCCATACGAATATCTCGATTGCGTAGATAAATTAGACGATCTTTGTTTGCGAGTCATTTTACAGTTCGTTGACAGGCGAAACCGTATCCGAACGTGATTATTAGACTGCGGATCTTTATGAAAAATAAAAATTGTCTTCATAAATTGCACAACATAGGAGCCAAATAGAAATATAATTTTTTCTCTAATGATATTAATTAGCTGAAACGAGTACATTGATATTTTTAAATCCTGTTAACCTGTCCACTGCTTTAAATTGCACATACTCATTTTTGCCATAAATGTATAAAATCCGCAGTCTAGTGATTATGTGCATGCCGAGAATGTGTGGAAGCGTTTCAACACAAAAACTTTGGGTGAATACAGGGATCTGTATTTGAAAGCTGATGTTTTGTTACTGGCTGTTGTTTTTGAAAATTTTCATAAAAACTTGCATTAAGAGCTACAGTTTAGATCCACCATATTATTACACTTTACCAGGTTTCACGTGGGATGCTATGCTAAAACATATAAAATTAGGTTTGAATTATTAACACAGTGGGCCGGATCGAGAAATTTAGTGACATTTCACGAAAGAGTCGACTCTCTCTCTCTCTCTCTCTCTCTCTCTCTCTCTCTCTCTTTCTTTCTCATATCGATTTCTAATAAATTTATATTGCCTCCTAAATGTCCATCAACATCGAAGCTGAAAAAATTAATGTTCGTTCACAAAAACTGTAGTTAACATAAATTCACAAAGATAGACATTTTGGGATGCAGTATTTTTCAGCCAAAAAATTGCTTCTTTTCATCGAGGTGTCCTGATTACCCTATTTAATATTTATTCTGGGTCTTTTGTGTAAATGAAAAACAGTCCTTTGCGGTAACAATTAACGCCGTTAGTTGAGGATGGTTGCTCGCAATGTATTAAAAATTAATATTTAATGAAATGAATAAAATCTATATACTTTCTTAGAATTTGCAAGGTGTATTTTTTCATTAGACCTTCCTCTACATATCCCCACAAAAAAATCATATCCGAACCGATCCGATCTTGGAAATTATGATTGTTTAAAGTTATCGGGGACGTCTCACCTGACGCATAGCAACTCACATACATTAAATACCATCCAAATATGAATATTTTTGCAATTGCATTAAAAGTTCGTACCTACCTAAAACAAGTATGTAATTTTTAACAATAATATAGTTAATCTATTAATTTTATTGTTAAAAACATAACGAACGGTAATAATATAACTGGACTAAGAGTTTCATAGTTTTCCTTAGTGAGTATCACTGTTTTTGGGTAAGTATATCTGTCAATTTATCTATGCAGATAAAGCAGTATGTTAATTAGATTACATTTTATATCTGACAATATTTGTAGAATATAATAATTTTAATCTCAGTTTTTATGCATGCAGATATCCAGAAGCTGCAGATTTAATAATTAATTAAACTAAACAAATGGACCAAAAGTTTACCTGTGAACATCAATTTAGAAACGTTTTGCTAAGATTAATTGGCTTATCTTTTATATTTGTTATATTTTTGTTCATATTTTCATCTTTTATAAACACATTACACATACATGAAATAATACGAAATAACAAAGGTTGTAATATATAGAATGAACATGGTCTTAAAACAATTAAATTGAAAAAATTATTTATAATTATTATAAAAAATATCTTTTGACACGCTTGTGAGGCGTTTTTACCTCCTCGAATTTATATTTTACGTATTCTATAAAACATTACATGTATGAAATGTAAATATAAAATACATGTTTAGTAAGAGTAAAAAATAGTTTGGGAGATTATACTTAAACAATTTTATTTTAATACAAAAAATCAATGAAAATTAATTAACAATTATTGTTTAACAAAATAGAAAAAATTTTATTTGTTAACAGTTAAGATTGACTATTTTTTAAATGAATTTTAGTGCAAATTTCATCCCGATATCTCTTATGGTTCTAGAGTTATAACAAAATGTCACTAAATTTCTCGATCCAGCCCACTGTGAGTCACCATGACTCCGCGAATACATAGGATTAAATACCCTGTTTAGAACAAATGCCACTAACGTTCTTGAAAAGAAATTTTGTACAAATTGATGAACAACGCGGTATTCGGTAAAACTATGGAAAAATGTTCGGAATCATGTAGACGTAAACCTCGTGACACGTTGGGGATGGGCTACATGGTGCAGAGGCAATGATCGCGAAACCAAATTTTCCATAAACGCTATGCATTTTCCGAAAACTTTTTTTCAAGAAACCAATCTATGCGGATATGTGCATATTAGATATATCCAAAACCTGCTTGTACGGATTTGATCATGAGTACATGGTTCCTCGATATGGTAAAACCTGTAAGGTAATGTACACAGACACCGACAGCATAATTTATCATATTATGTGTGAGGTCATTTATGAAACCATGAGACGCGATATTAACTGTTTCGACACAAGTGATTATCGATAGAGAATAGGTATAATTTCCTACTTGTAAATAAAAAGGTTCCCGGCTTGATGAAAGACGAGAACAATGGGATGATAATGATGAAATTTGTCGGACTGAGAGCAAAAATGTACACATTGCGTGTAGATGGAAAATCTGATACAAAAAAAAAGCAAAAGGTGTAAAGTCTAACGTTGTAAGGACAACAATATCGTTTGATGATTACATGGGATGTTTGCAAGATGAAATTGTTATGAGTCGTACACAGACATCCATACGATCGAAATTGCACAAAGTGTTCGACGATCGGCTGGAGAACTTCGGAATAAGCTTCCAGGACAATATTAAGAAATTACGTGTAAAAGAAACGCGTCGACCAATCTTGAGAGAGAGATCCATGTATATGATGTTCAACCGTCATATTGCATACTGTACATGCGCTATAGCTGTACCTGTACATGCACTATACCTGTACATGCGCTATACCTGTACCTGTACCTGTCTGTAGCTGTTCCCGTACCTGTCTGTAGCTGTTCCTGTACCTGTTCATACCTGTCTGTAGCTGTTCCTGTACCTGTTCATACCTGTCTGTAGCTGTTCCTGTACCTGTCCATACCTGTCTGTAGCTGTTCATGTACCTGTCTATACCTGTCTGTAGCTGTTCCTGTACCTGTCCATACCTGTCTGTAGCTGTTCATGTACCTGTCTATACCTGTCTGTAGCTGTTCCTGTACCTGTCCATACCTGTCTGTAGCTGTTCATGTACCTGTCTATACCTGTCTGTAGCTGTTCCTGTACCTGTCCATACCTGTCTGTAGCTGTTCCTGTACCTGTCCATACCTGTCTGTAGCTGTTCATGCACCTGTCCATACCTGTCTGTAACTGTTCCTGAACCTGTCTGTACCTGTCTATAGCTGTCTGTAACTGTACCTGTATCTGTTCCTGTACCCGTCTGTACCTGTCTGTACTTGTCTGCAGCTGTACCCGTACCTGTTCCTGTACCTGTCTGTACCTGTCTATAGCTGTCTATAGCTGTACCTGTACCTGTACCTGTATTATCGATATAAAGTAGCATCCATCGAGTCATATCAAGTTACCATAAAATCATCAACCTTGAGTCGGTTCCCCTTATCTTTATCTTTTCAAATGCATGTAGGATCGTGTCCGAACGGAAACACGTTCGAACTTCGCTCAACACGTGTGGTCCACAACCGCTTGTGGTGACGTCACTTCCCGCGAGGTGATGTGGAAGTTACATCCTCGTACCCCCCCCCCCTTTTGGTTTCTTTTTTTATTTTTAGGGGGGTTCGAACGTGTTTCCGTTCGGACACGATCCTACATGCATTTGAAAAGATAAAGATAAGGGGAACCGACTCAAGGTTGATGATTTTATGGTAACTTGATATGACTCGATGGATGCTACTTTATATCGATAATACAGGTACAGGTACAGGTACAGCTATAGACAGCTATAGACAGGTACAGACAGGTACAGGAACAGGTACGGGTACAGCTGCAGACAAGTACAGACAGGTACAGACGGGTACAGGAACAGATACAGGTACAGTTACAGACAGCTATAGACAGGTACAGACAGGTTCAGGAACAGCTACAGACAGGTATGGACAGGTGCATGAACAGCTACAGACAGGTATGGACAGGTACAGGAACAGCTACAGACAGGTATGGACAGGTACAGGAACAGCTACAGACAGGTATGGACAGGTGCATGAACAGCTACAGACAGGTATGGACAGGTACAGGAACAGCTACAGACAGGTATGGACAGGTACAGGAACAGCTACAGACAGGTATAGACAGGTACATGAACAGCTACAGACAGGTATGGACAGGTACAGGAACAGCTACAGACAGGTATAGACAGGTACATGAACAGCTACAGACAGGTATGGACAGGTACAGGAACAGCTACAGACAGGTATAGACAAGTACATGAACAGCTACAGACAGGTATGGACAGGTACAGGAACAGCTACAGACAGGTATGAACAGGTACAGGAACAGCTACAGACAGGTATGAACAGGTACAGGAACAGCTACAGACAGGTACGGGAACAGCTACAGACAGGTACAGGTACAGGTATAGCGCATGTACAGGTATAGTGCATGTACAGGTACAGCTATAGCGCATGTACAGTATGCAATATGACGGTTGAACATCATATACATGGATCTCTCTCTCAAGATTGGTCGACGCGTTTCTTTTACACGTAATTTCTTAATATTGTCCTGGAAGCTTATTCCGAAGTTCTCCAGCCGATCGTCGAACACTTTGTGCAATTTCGATCGTATGGATGTCTGTGTACGACTCATAACAATTTCATCTTGCAAACATCCCATGTAATCATCAAACGATATTGTTGTCCTTACAACGTTAGACTTTACACCTTTTGCTTTTTTTTTGTATCAGATTTTCCATCTACACGCAATGTGTACATTTTTGCTCTCAGTCCGACAAATTTCATCATTATCATCCCATTGTTCTCGTCTTTCATCAAGCCGGGAACCTTTTTATTTACAAGTAGGAAATTATACCTATTCTCTATCGATAATCACTTGTGTCGAAACAGTTAATATCGCGTCTCATGGTTTCATAAATGACCTCACACATAATATGATAAATTATGCTGTCGGTGTCTGTGTACATTACCTTACAGGTTTTACCATATCGAGGAACCATGTACTCATGATCAAATCCGTACAAGCAGGTTTTGGATATATCTAATATGCACATATCCGCATAGATTGGTTTCTTGAAAAAAAGTTTTCGGAAAATGCATAGCGTTTATGGAAAATTTGGTTTCGCGATCATTGCCTCTGCACCATGTAGCCCATCCCCAACGTGTCACGAGGTTTACGTCTACATGATTCCGAACATTTTTCCATAGTTTTACCGAATACCGCGTTGTTCATCAATTTGTACAAAATTTCTTTTCAAGAACGTTAGTGGCATTTGTTCTAAACAGGGTATTTAATCCTATGTATTCGCGGAGTCATGGTGACTCACAGTGGGCTGGATCGAGAAATTTAGTGACATTTTGTTATAACTCTAGAACCATAAGAGATATCGGGATGAAATTTGCACTAAAATTCATTTAAAAAATAGTCAATCTTAACTGTTAACAAATAAAATTTTTTCTATTTTGTTAAACAATAATTGTTAATTAATTTTCATTGATTTTTTGTATTAAAATAAAATTGTTTAAGTATAATCTCCCAAACTATTTTTTACTCTTACTAAACATGTATTTTATATTTACATTTCATACATGTAATGTTTTATAGAATACGTAAAATATAAATTCGAGGAGGTAAAAACGCCTCACAAGCGTGTCAAAAGATATTTTTTATAATAATTATAAATAATTTTTTCAATTTAATTGTTTTAAGACCATGTTCATTCTATATATTACAACCTTTGTTATTTCGTATTATTTCATGTATGTGTAATGTGTTTATAAAAGATGAAAATATGAACAAAAATATAACAAATATAAAAGATAAGCCAATTAATCTTAGCAAAACGTTTCTAAATTGATGTTCACAGGTAAACTTTTGGTCCATTTGTTTAGTTTAATTAATTATTAAATCTGCAGCTTCTGGATATCTGCATGCATAAAAACTGAGATTAAAATTATTATATTCTACAAATATTGTCAGATATAAAATGTAATCTAATTAACATACTGCTTTATCTGCATAGATAAATTGACAGATATACTTACCCAAAAACAGTGATACTCACTAAGGAAAACTATGAAACTCTTAGTCCAGTTATATTATTACCGTTCGTTATGTTTTTAACAATAAAATTAATAGATTAACTATATTATTGTTAAAAATTACATACTTGTTTTAGGTAGGTACGAACTTTTAATGCAATTGCAAAAATATTCATATTTGGATGGTATTTAATGTATGTGAGTTGCTATGCGTCAGGTGAGACGTCCCCGATAACTTTAAACAATCATAATTTCCAAGATCGGATCGGTTCGGATATGATTTTTTTGTGGGGATATGTAGAGGAAGGTCTAATGAAAAAATACACCTTGCAAATTCTAAGAAAGTATATAGATTTTATTCATTTCATTAAATATTAATTTTTAATACATTGCGAGCAACCATCCTCAACTAACGGCGTTAATTGTTACCGCAAAGGACTGTTTTTCATTTACACAAAAGACCCAGAATAAATATTAAATAGGGTAATCAGGACACCTCGATGAAAAGAAGCAATTTTTTGGCTGAAAAATACTGCATCCCAAAATGTCTATCTTTGTGAATTTATGTTAACTACAGTTTTTGTGAACGAACATTAATTTTTTCAGCTTCGATGTTGATGGACATTTAGGAGGCAATATAAATTTATTAGAAATCGATATGAGAAAGAAAGAGAGAGAGAGAGAGAGAGAGAGAGAGAGAGAGAGAGAGAGAGAGTCGACTCTTTCGTGAAATGTCACTAAATTTCTCGATCCGGCCCACTGTGTTAATAATTCAAACCTAATTTTATATGTTTTAGCATAGCATCCCACGTGAAACCTGGTAAAGTGTAATAATATGGTGGATCTAAACTGTAGCTCTTAATGCAAGTTTTTATGAAAATTTTCAAAAACATCAGCCAGTAACAAAACATCAGCTTTCAAATACAGATCCCTGTATTCACCCAAAGTTTTTGTGTTGAAACGCTTCCACACATTCTCGGCATGCACATAATCACTAGACTGCGGATTTTATACATTTATGGCAAAAATGAGTATGTGCAATTTAAAGCAGTGGACAGGTTAACAGGATTTAAAAATATCAATGTACTCGTTTCAGCTAATTAATATCATTAGAGAAAAAATTATATTTCTATTTGGCTCCTATGTTGTGCAATTTATGAAGACAATTTTTATTTTTCATAAAGATCCGCAGTCTAATAATCACGTTCGGATACGGTTTCGCCTGTCAACGAACTGTAAAATGACTCGCAAACAAAGATCGTCTAATTTATCTACGCAATCGAGATATTCGTATGGAAAGAGACACCCTTTCGCGTCAACAACATGAAATTTTCTATGGAAAGATTTTGAAATTCGGAACGCGTAAAATTGTCAATTTGTTTGTGTCGAGGAAAGATGCTAATTTGTCGAGACTTGTGTTCAAACATTTTTGTACGAATCGATGAATCGTAATTTAATACAATTACGCGAATCTGATTGCTGATCTTCAACATTTTTGTAAATGAAATATACTTTTCTTTAGTTATTGGTAATACGTTGACACTATCTTCAAACGCATTAGCTATTTCTTCGATAATGAAATGTGAATCGTACCCGGATAAATTGTGGAAAACTATGGGAATGCAAAACGAATTTTTGTAATTTAAATTGCAATCTTGATGCGTGGGGCCTCTATATCGTCCTGTTAGATGACAATGATCGCGCACCCGTATATCCTTTTCCTCACATGGTTTTTCACAAATGTTACAATGCGCTGCGTTGATAAGTGCCTCGCACTGTTCATTCGTTAGCTGTTTCATAATTTATCAAATAAAAAAATTATAAGAAAGATCTTATTTTTTATTTAAAACCAATCCTCCTCCTCCGCCTCGTCCTCCTACTCATACAATTAACTCGTATTTATTAAAAAGAAAACAATTACAGTAATAATATCGCCCCCTCCCTATACAGCGAAATATTTTTTACATTAGTGAAAAGTTACTCTTATCTACTCTTTAATTATACAAATATACAAGTATTAAAAAATAATTAAAATATAATTATTGCAGCGAATTTCTTGTCATTTGTCTTCATTATTTTTGTTTCCTGCGAACAGACAGATAGACAGTTATATATCATGTTATATACTTTGGGATATTTTTCTTTGAAAATTTATTTACCTTCGAGCGACGATTCTTTGACGAATCCTCAGACGTCCATACCGCGCTTCGCCCAGAATCAATCTCCGATTTCGCAATCATTGTGAAACACTGTGTGAAAAAAATAAAAAAAACGTAAAAAGAGGTGTTTGTGGTTTTGACGTGGAAAAAATTCGAAGTCGCGTCTTTATAACTGATACTTTACGTGTTTTTATAATTGTTAACCCCTGCTCGAAATGTTTGTACTTCGCGCAGACTGCAATGGTATGTGATGTTTTTTGTCGGTTGCCAACAGTGAAGTCGACACGGTTCGTCATCAGCAATTTCATACACGGGATCGTGAACTAGTACATCGTATTTCGGAGAGTTGAAATCTTCCAAATTTATCGAGTTTATTTTCATTTTTCGAAGGATGCCTCTCTCTCGAAACATCCACCTTTGTACGCTACGACAGGATTCGCATAATCGCGCACAAAATTTTGAATTACTTCGAATATATCGTGCTGTTGATATTTTTCATAGCCGAAATCTTTAAATGGAATCCCGTGTATGAAATTACTGACATACCATGCAGACTTTTGTCAGCGTCGGATAAACAACGTTCTTCCCCAAGCGAAATTCGAAGAGTTCGAACGAGCCGTCATGACAAACATCGATCACATGGCTAACTCTTTGCATATAAATTTTTTTTCCACAATTTTTTCCACTAGATTTTACATCGTTTATTAATTTTTTTTATTGTACTTACCGTTGAAGAAAGGGGGATGCGCGAAGTTGGCTGGTCGGATGATAAAAACACACACGCGATGTAACTTCGTATAGCGATCCTGATTGTCGACGTTTTTTCTTATGGTATAATTTCATACGACGACTGTTACGAGCAATTTATAATGGATACCCCTACCCACTAATGTAAAAAATATCTCCATATAATATTCCACACACACGCAACAAGTCCAACGGGCAGTACGCGAAAACCGTCACGTATGGAAAAATGGTTGATCTTTGAATCTCAACACGACAAACGCTTGCAACGATGGAACGTTCACGAAGACTTCGCGTTCCATCGCGTTCTGTTCATTCATTCTTACCATCCCCACCAACTACAATAAAAAGATGGAAGAAATGATTTGAAACGCTACTCTTAATGAGCGTTTACGATAGCTGACTGTATGGCGATGGCAGACAGAAACAGCGACACGGTCCTCTTACATCTTGCATTACATCGATAAGAAGATCTTTCAGAGGGGACCGTTGTATATTTACGAAATTAAACAAGACGTTCATCGAACTCGTGAGATAAGACGTTCGCCGAAATCTCCGCTCGATAACAAAATCGTCGATAAACTTTATAATCGTAAAAAATTTACAGCATGATTGATTATGTTCACAAATATTAATAACTATACTAATTTAAATTATAACAAAATGAAATCTGTGCGAAAGTGCTCTGTACACCTAACTGAAAAACTTCTGTAATACAAGAATTTACACAATTTTCCTCAAAACCCTTGAAAATTGCCAATGAACGGATGCTGTTTCAGAAAGCGTGGCGTAAAATCTCTTGGCTTTCAATGAAGTATACTACAAGCGACCTTTAGCTACGTTGGATAGAAAAAATTCCATGACAAACGGAAAAATTTAGAAATTGACTTCTTTCTAGATTTTCGGCCAAATACCCCAGAGTTGGGCATTAATCGATTAAAATTTTAGTCAAGATTAATTAATGTGTATGATTAAAAGAAGAAATCATCGAAAAATCGAAGACTGATTCAATCGATTGATGAAGTTAATAATCACCATACGGTCTATCCATAAATTGTAATAACCAGGGAGATAGAGACAGAGAGCGGAGATGAAGAATTGACAGAAATATATCTCAAGAGGAACTCAGTTTACATTTTTTTCAGTATTCATACAG
This sequence comes from Lasioglossum baleicum, assembly GCF_051020765.1. Lineage (NCBI taxonomy): Eukaryota > Metazoa > Arthropoda > Insecta > Hymenoptera > Halictidae > Lasioglossum > Lasioglossum baleicum. Next base: position 225,111 of record NW_027469202.1, on the reverse strand, counting down.
TTTTGATTCCGTATTTCATTTCGAAGCTCCAGCAGTTAATCATTAATGGAACGTTTGCGAAGACTTCGCGTTCCATCGCGTCCTGTTCATTCATTCTTACCATCCCCAACCAACTACGATAAAAAGATGTATGAAATTATTTGAAATGCTACTTTTAATGAATGTATACGATAGCTGCCTGTATGACGATGGCAGACAGAAACAGTGACACGGTCCTCTTACACTACATCGATAAGAAGATCTTTATCGAACTCCTGAGATTATACATTAAAAAGATGTATGAAATTATTTGAAATGCTACTTTTAATGAATGTTTACGATAGCTGGCTGTATGACGATGGCAGACAGAAACAGTGACACGGTCCTCTTGCACTACATCGATAAGAAGATCTTTCAGAGGGGACCGTTGTATATTTACGAAATTAAACAAGACGTTCATCGAACTCCTGAGATTATACGTTCATCGAAATCTCCGCACGTGAGAAAAACAGTTGGTCCTCAAGTTTGACAAATCGATGTTGAGAAAAATTATTGACTGGCTGTATGGTCCCCTTACATAAATCTTTCAGAGGGGACCGTTGTACGAAAGTAAACAAGACGAACTCGCGAGATTAGACGTTCATCGAAATCTCCGCACGTGAGAAAAACCGTTGGTCCTCGACAAATCGATGTTGAGAAAAATTATTGACTGGCTGTATGGTCCCCTTACATAAATCTTTCAGAGGGGACCGTTGTATATATTTATGAAATTAAACAAGACGTTCATTGAACTCCGTTCAAATGAGTGTTTTACGATAGCTAGATGGCGATGACTGACATAAACAGTCTTGCATGTAGAGACGTGAAAACATAAACACGTTCGGACACGTTCGTAATACCTGGAAACTGCCCCCCCCCTCCTCCACCTTTCAAGATATGGGCTGTATTCCCCCCCCCTCCCCCTCCCCCAAAAACATGATGCAATAATTCCATTAAAAATATGACGTAATATATGCTCGTGCAATACCGCTCGGCGGTACCGCTCTCCCGTGAAGTGGCGGTACCGCTCTCCCGTGAAGTGAAAAGTGAATTAGAACCCGCCTATAACATCTACTTAGGTAATGTCAGCATTCTACTATATCATTCTTCTTCAACTTGACGAATATCTCGTCGATTGTGGAACTTTCACCGCTGTGGTATATCAGATCACTGTAACTTTCCCGTTATCCCCGCGCCCACTCGCGCCCACTTACCGGTCCCGCGGAATAACACAGGGGCTGGCAGTCTTTAATAGTATCTCGTCGGTGGTACTCGCAAAATGCGAGCCGAGCTAAGCTCGACTCGATTGGTCGAGTCGAGTCGAGTACTCGCACGAAGCGAGCGGCTCGCACGATGCGAGTAGCTCGCATCGATGCAAGCTACCCGCATCGAAGCGAGCTACTCGCGCCGACGTCATCGGCTCGCATCGGTGCGAGTTACTTGCATCGATGCGAGTACTCGACCGGCTCGATCAATCCAGTCGAGCTTAGCTCAGTTCGCACCGATCCACAGTGCGCCGGAATGCCTGTTTCTTGGACAAAATTCAATAACTTTTGTTCTGTTTATGATAGAGACATGAAACAAAGTGGTTTTTTATTTATATTGAGAGCAATCACAATATGATATTATTATAAATATAGTATTTATTTAAACATTAAAAAACGATATTTATAAACAAAATTTTGTTTTATTGGTGGTTTTCAGTAGATATATGAATTCGCAGTTCAGTTCTTCCGAAACTGAAACTTCGTTTTAAATTAAATTTTTTTCATAAATAGCAACTGATCGGAATTGTGGAAGAAATACTAAAAGTTGCATTATACAACTTCTTCATGTGGACCTATATTGAAAATTTAACAAATACGCTTTGTAGATCTGTGTTAATTGAACAACAAACGTCTACTATTTGATCTTCCTAAAATTCGCGTACAGATTCGCTTGTAACTAATTTCCTACTGAATTTTTTAAATCTTTTTCTCAAAAACTGATTTATTTTGACATAGTATGAACACTGTTTTAAATCGATATGAAGCAGTGACTTTTTCGATTTTTGTCAATGGTTCGGCGCACTGTGGCGAGCGTGCGATTCGTACGAAACGAACGGCATGCATGAAAGAATTGATTCGAAATAAATTCAAGCGTAATCCGACATTGAAGTTCTCGCCGTGCCACGTTTAAATTATTATATTGTACAAACTTTAAAAAACGCAATACTCTTAAAAAAATAATTTTAAAAATATTTTATTTGTCTACAGGGTGTCCCAAATGTGGTGTACTTAATTGAAATGGGAGGTTCCTGAGACCATTCTAAGAGACATTTTCCTTTGCACCAATGTCAACTGCGGCTTTGTTTAGGAGTTATTAACGAAAAACACGGACCAATCAGAGCGCGCCCTAGACGCGCGATGGCACGTTCGGCCCGGCGCGCCGGGAGACGAGCGCGGTGTAACGCCGCGATGCCGTAACGAACAAGAGTTTCTCGAGATTATGTGAATCTTCCCCGATTTGGATGAGCTTTGGATATGTTGTCAAGATCATGATTCTGAACAACATTTCCCTTTACAGTTTTTGTCGGCCGGCTTTAGTTTACGCGATAAGTAACTTGTAATTGTAAATCGATCGATGTACTATCTGAACTATCTCCTCTCCGATTTCGATGAGCCTTGGATATGTTGTCAAGACCATGATTCTGAACAACATTACCCTTTACAGTTTTTGTCGGTCGGAAGAACTTTACTTGTCAATTCATATGGGTGGATCTCTTTACCCGACTTACGGCAACTTTACCCGAACGAGGGAAAAAGCAGAAACTGATTGTATTAAAACCTCACTTATTCAGCCGTAAATCCATTTGCTGCTTCGAAATGTGTGTCACTGGGTCACTCGGTGACGAACTGCACAGATGTCTTCAGGTATACGACAGTACCGAAAGCTAAGGGACGTACGGCCAGGTCGACGAACTGCACAGCCGGTGGTAAAAGGCCTAAGGGATGCGCGGTCAAGTCGACGATCCAGAATTTCACTTTCACTTTCGAATCGATAAATAATTCGTATGTTTATTTCACACAGATGCCTTGAAATTTTTCCACACTCACAATCACTGTTCACATTTGTCAACACATAGTTATGCACTAATAGTAATTGCCATATCCCTTGTACTGCTGCACAAATCACAACAATCAGGTAATGCAATCACTAGACTGCGGATTTCATGCATTTGCAGCAAACATGAGTAGGTGCATTTTAAGACAGTAGAGAGATTAAAATAATTTCAAAACACCATAGTATTATTTTCAACTTCTTAAAATGATCACAGTGAGAATCAAATATCTGTCTGGCTCCTGTCCCTTGTAATAGCGGCAGCCAACATTAATGTTGCATAAAGATCCGTAGTCTAGTGATTAGTTTAAATATTACTATCAAAAACACAGCTAATAGCAACCGTTAGCTTTGAATTGACAAGTCTTTGGAGATGTTCTCTCTATCGCGGCTCGAACGACACTGATTTTCCGCAAGATTTTTCTAAAGAATTTAGGAAGGGCATTTAGAGTGTCGAAATTCGGAATGTGCACGCTGTAGCACGAGAACGACGGGACGGTTATACGAAAAACAGAATGCGAGAAGGACCGCTGTAAGCTTTGTGGCAAACACATGTTTAGTTTTTCCTGCAGGTTGGTACGCAGAGTCGATGGGTAACTGTTCGAAAACGTCATCCGTCCTTTTACCCAGCAAGGGGTAAAAATGTCAGGTCAGCGTAGCATCCCTATTGTCCTATACCTTCCTTAAGAAACTTTCTAAAAGAAGGACAGACGACGTTTTCGAACGGTTACCCATCGACTCTGCGTACCAATCTACAGGAGAAACTAAACATGTGATTGCCAGCGGTCCTTCTCGTATCCTGTTTTTCGTCCAACCGTCCCGTCGTTCTCGTGCTACAGCGTGCATTTCGAATTTCGACACTCTAAATGCCCTCCCTAAATTCTTTAGAAAAATCTTGCGGAAAATCAGTGTCGTTCGAGCCGCGGTAGAGAGAACATCTCCAAAGACTTGTCAATTCAAAGCTAACGGTTGCTATTAGCTGTGTTTTTGATAGTAATATTTAAACTAATCACTAGACTACGGATCTTTATGCAACATTAATGTTGGCTGCCGCTATTACAAGGGACAGGAGCCAGACAGATATTTGATTCTCACTGTGATCATTTTAAGAAGTTGAAAATAATACTATGGTGTTTTGAAATTATTTTAATCTCTCTACTGTATTAAAATGCAACTACTCATGTTTGCTACAAATACATGAAATCCGCGGTCTAGTGATTGCATTACCTGATTGTTGTGATTTGTGCAGCAGTACAAGGGATATGGCAATTATTATTAGTGCATAACTATGTTTTGACAAATTTGAACAATGACTGTGAGTGTGGAGAAATTTCAAGACACACATTTCGAAGCAGCAAATGGATTTACGGCTGAATACGTGAGTTTTTAATACAATCAGTTTCTGTGCTTCTTCTCTTTTTTTACGATAATCTCGTAAACTAAAGCCAACCGCCAAATAGTCTAAAGAGAAATGTTATTCAGAATAATGGTCTTGACCACATATCCAAAGCTCATTGAAATCGGATAGGAGCTAGTAGTACATCGATCCCATGGATTTACAAGTAAAGTTTCTCGCGATAATCTCGTAAACTAAAGCCGATCGCCAAAAAGTCTAAACAGAAATGTTGTTCAGAATAATGATCTTGACCACATATCCAAAGCTCATTGAAATCGGAGAGCATTCACATAATCGAGAAACTCTTGTTCGTTGCGATGTCACGGCGTACCACCGACACTCGCTTGTCGGTGCGGTGTGGCGCGGCCGCCCAGGGCGCGCTCTGATTGGTCCGTGTTTTTCGTTAATAACTCCTAAACAAAGCCGCAGTTGACATTGGTGCAAAGGAAAATGTCTCTTAGAATGGTCTCAGGAACCTCCCATTTCAATTAAGTACACCACATTTGGGACACCCTGTATATTTCAATATATGAACAATACTTCCAGCAGATACGATTAGAATCCCACACCGAATGATTTTCTTTTTCGTTAAACACTTTTTTTTCTTCTTTCTTAACCATATAATTGTTGTAGTGATATTTCTCAAATATATTGTCAAAGCAATATTTATATTGCATTTTTACGTTTGTTAAAAATGTTCAATATTACATAATACACATACAAAAGGTAAAGAAATATCGAAAAAGTTGATTTTTATTTTTTTTAAGTACATTGCACTATATATATATGGTATATATAAAATTCTGAAAAACATTAAGAAAAATGATTTCGACAATATCCCATTACTGAATTTTTATAAAACTGTTATCTCCCATACTTCAATAGGAAATATGCATTTTTTTCGAATGTTTTAAAATATGCAATTTTTTAAAGACGTTCGCATAATTCGAAAATCTGAAAAGCATATGCATTAATAATCACGATGGGACACAACTAACATATTAATATAAATAAACGAGTTATGTACTCTGGAAACTTTAAAATAAAACTCATTTCACGGCTACACATCAGATACATTGTATACATTTTTCGTTTCGTGTAAGCCGTTCGCTTCGGTGCGAGTAAGCTATCTTCTCGCATCGGTGAGATCGGTGCTTTGAAAAATATATTTAATATATCTCTACAACAATTACATGGTTAACAAAAAAGAAAAAAAGCGGGATTCGATTCGCAGCGGGAGACCTTGCCGTCTGCACTAATTGTATCTGCTGGAAGTATTGTTCATATTAATTGAAATATAGGCAAATAAAATATTTTTAAAATTATTTTTTTAAGAGTATTGCATTTTTTTGAGTTTGTACTTTATTTTTCTGAATACAAGAATGTTCACTATTACATAATACACCTACAAAAGGTAAAGAAATATCGGAAAAGATTATTTTTATTTTTTTTAAGTACGATGCACTCCATAAAAAATTCTGGAAAAAATTAAAAACGGTTGTTTTAACAATATCTCATTATTGAATTTTTATATACCTGATATTTCCCAAACTTCAATAGGAAATATGCATTTTTCCGAATTTTTGGTAATTTCCAATTTTTTAAAACCTGTTCGCAAAGTCTGTAAAATCTGAAAAAATATACATTAATAATCATGATAAGACACATCCAACATAATAATTTAAACGTGGCACTGCGAGAACTTCAATGTCGTATTACGTTTGAATTTATTTCGAGTCGATTCCTTCATGCAAGCCGTTCATTTCGTACGAATCACACGCTCGCTGCGAGCCGCGGTAAGCTCGACTGGACTCGCATCGATGCAAGTAACTCGCACCGATGCAAGTAACTAGCACCGATGCGAGCCGATGACGTCGACGCGAGTAGCTCGCTTCGTGCGAGTACTCGACTCGGCTCGACCAATCGAGTCTCGACTCGACTCGACCAGTCGAGCTCGAGCTTAGCTCGGCTCGCCTGCAGCCCTATCGTCAAGTTGAAGAAGAATGATATAGTAGAATGCTGACATTACCTATTCTGTAATTGCCTTATAATACTATATATAATTCTCTTATTGCATTCTTATTTTCCTTATTATCACCATTGTAATAATTGTTTACAATATAATCGATAGTTTATAGATGTCGGAAAAATGGAAGTAATTACTACGTAATATTCTACAAATGTATTGGAATTTAAAAGTAATTTGAACATTATTGCGTTATATATAAAATAATGATTCTTAAAAAATATTCTGTTATGTTGTGTAATGACAAAATTCAATCGTTCTTATTAAGATCCTTAGTAGGAAACAGAAAATTAATTTTTTTACTTATTTATCCCATACTTGTAATGCTCGACAGCATTATTGACTGCAATTATTAAAGTAGAGGTAGTAACAAGATAAAAGTATTAACTAATAATTAAACTAATTTTCGACGGCTCCTATCCATACAATGTTATTTAGAGGCAGTATTTCGTACGAAGATATCTAAAAAAATAATTCTATTTGACTCTATACGAATATTTCTTGCACCATATATGACGCTATTTAAAAAGTGCGTGTAACATTATTTTATTTCATTCTGAACTGAACCACTTCCTGAAACATGATTCATTTATGAGTACATTGTGCGACGAGGCGAAGAGCTAGCAGACGAAGTCGAAGTCGAAATCTTAAAAGAATAAGAACTCTCCGAGTCTCTTTTTTTCCCGACGCTGTCCTTCATTGTGTCCGAAACTTGCGTCGCTCATTGCATAAGCAAATATCATCGGAATTATACAGGGTGTCCCAAGACCCCTTCGACTCCGGGAAATGGGAGGTTCCTTAGGTCATTTGAAGCAACATTTTCCTTTGCACCAATGTCAGCCGGGGCTTTGTTTAGGAGTTATTAACGAAAAACACGGACCAATCAGAGCGCGACCTAGACGCGCGATGGCACGTTCAGCCCGGCGCGCCGGGAGACGAGCGCGGTGTAACGCCGCGATGCCGCAACGAACAAGAGTTTCTCGAGATTATGTGAATCTTCCCCGATTTGGATGAGCTTTGGATATGTTGTCAAGACCATGATTCTGAACAACATTTCCCTTTACAGTTTTTGTCGGCCGGCTTTAGTTTACGACATACATAATTGTAAAAACTTGTAATTGTAAATCTGAACTTAAATTAAATACTATCTGAACTATCTCCTCTCCGATTTCGATGAGCTTTGGATATGTTGTCAAGACCATGATTCTGAACAACATTACCCTTTACAGTTTTTGTCGGTCGGAAGAACTTTACTTGTCAATTCATATGGGTGGATCTCTTTACCCGACTTACGGCAACTTTACCCGAACGAGGGAAAAAGCAGAAACTGATTGTATTAAAACCTCACTTATTCAGCCGTAATTCCATTTGCTGCTTCGAAATGTGTGTCACTGGGTCACTCGGTGACGAACTGCACAGATGTCTTCAGGTATACGACAGTACCGAAAGCTAAGGGACGTACGGCCAGGTCGACGAACTGCACAGCCGGTGGTAAAAGGCCTAAGGGATGCGCGGTCAAGTCGACGATCCAGAATTTCACTTTCACTTTCGAATCGATAAATAATTCGTATGTTTATTTCACACAGATGCCTTGAAATTTTTCCACACTCACAATCACTGTTCACATTTGTCAACACATAGTTATGCACTAATAATAATTGCCATATCCCTTGTCCAGCTGCACAAATCACAACAATCAGGTAATGCAATCACTAGACTGCGGATTTCATGCATTTGTAGCAAACATGAATAGGTGCATTTTAAGACACTAGAGAGATTAAAGTAATTTCAGAACACCAATGTATTATTTTCAACTTCTTAAAATGATCACAGTAAGAATCAAATATCTGTCTGACTCCTGTCCCTTGTAATAGCGGCAGCCAACTTTCATTTTACATAAAGATCCGCAGTCTAGTGATTAGATTAAATAATCGTTTAATTAGTTTAAGCAATTATTATTAGTGCATAACTATGTGTTGACAAATGTGAACAGTGATTGTGAGTGTGGAAAAATTTCAAGGCATCTGTGTGAAATAAACATACGAATTATTTATCGATTCGAAAGTGAAACTGAAATTCTGGATCGTCGACTTGACCGCGCATCCCTTAGGCCTTCTACCACCGGCTGTGCAGTTCGTCGACCTGGCCGTACGTCCCTTAGCTTTCGGTACTGTCGTATACCTGAAGACATCTGTACAGTTCGTCACCGAGTGACCCAGTGACACACATTTCGAAGCAGCAAATGGATTTACGGCTGAATAAGTGAGTTTTCAATACAATCAGTTTCTGCTTCTTCTCTCGTTCGGGTAACGTTGCCGTAAGTCGGGTAAAAAGATCCACCCATATGAATTGACAAGTAAAGTTCTTCCGCGACCGTCAAAAAGTCTAAAGGAAATGTTGTTCAGAATCATGGTCTTGACAACATATCCAAAGCTCATCCAAATCGGTTAAAAGATAGTACAATCGATCGATTTACAATTAAAAGTTTTTACATTTATCGCGTAAACTAAAGCCGGCCGACAAAAACTGTAAAGGGAAATGTTGTTCAGAATCATGGTCTTGACAACATATCCAAAGCTCATCCAAATCGGGGAGGATTCACATAATCTCGAGAAACTCTTGTTCGTTACGGCATCGCGGCGTTACACCACGCTCGTCTCCCGGCGCGCCGGGCTGAACGTGCCATCGCGCGTCTAGGTCGCGCTCTGATTGGTCCGTGTTTTTCGTTAATAACTCCTAAACAAAGCCCCGGCTGACATTGGTGCAAAGGAAAATGTTGCTTCAAATGACCTAAGGAACCTCCCATTTCCCGGAGTCGAAGGGGTCTTGGGACACCCTGTATAATTTTGGTATCATTTTCATAAAAAGAAACAAAATTCACCAAATATGTTAAGGAAAATCCTATAAAAAAGTAATGATAAATAATTAAGCTTTGTTGTTTGATTAGTAGTCTCACACCGATATACCCGACCCGACCCGTATCATGTTACAATGTTTCACTCCATTCCACGGCGACCGAAGCCCTCGAGCTTCACTTCCCTTTTCTCCGTTCGTCATCATAGAATAGTGTTTCCTGAAAATTGAATGTCTCTGGCCAGACTCGAGTTTTCGACATTTATAGCAAGCTTGCTATAATCTTATCTTATATGTCAAAATTTAGTTTTCTATTTAAAATATTTTGTTGTTAAAACTTATTAATAGTTTTAAATAGTACTTGAATATATTTAAAATGATATTGGAATATTGGAATATTACAATTTGGAATGAAGGGCCTAGCCGGACGAGATAGTCCTTCGAATTATTTAAACAGCCGTCGTGCCATTCAATTTTCGGTCCGTTTTCCCGATTTACTTGCATTAATTTAATCATATAATTGCATTTAATTGAAATTGATATTTGAGATTTTTTCCCGATTTTTTGGTTCAAAATGTTAATTACACAAAGTGAAAAACACGCAAAAATTCGACAAATGCAGGTTTTTTAGAGAAATTGAAAAATAGCATTGATCATATTTTTAGACTATCAACATATGTACCAGAACTTTTTTTACGACAGCTCGTAATCGACAAAGAGGGACTGAGGTACGAGGCAGCCGACACAGTTCAAAAGGCTGCGTACCGATTACATCAATGCACATAGGAAAGTTTTTTATTTTTCAATCTTTTTTACGGAATTACCAACGTATTTGTGAGATCCTTCTAATTAAAATGAGCCTAAATACGGCATAATTTGAGCCATATTTACTTATTTAAAGTGTGATAATAATTACCTAATATAGGTTATTATAATATAGGTCATTTAATATAATATACTTATAATTATAAATAATTTAGGGATGTCGGGCCGCTCGATGTTCGGGTTCGAGTCGGGTCGGGTCGCAGAAAGTCCGGCGGCGGCCCTTCGATTCGACATCGAATTCGTCGGGCGGGTACGAAAAGAATCGAACAAGTTCGGGCGGACGAGTTATTGCGTTATCCGAGATTCAAATACTCTGCGTTCTTATGACATAGATAATGGTAATAATAGTTTTCTTTCTTTACTTATAACGTGATTTTTAATATACTTTTTTTTTTATAACTACATTAGGTATATTCGCCAAACGCGTGCCTGCTCTTTATTTGTATTAAAGCTTGAATAATGCACGTTTCATGTGAAAAACTTAAAAGACAATATTTCTAGCTTTTTAACGAATTTTCTCCGAATGAACTTAGATATGTATCGATAATATCATTAAAATGTCTTTACGGAAGTTATACAATACACCTAGAAGATTACAATATGGTAAAGTATGGCAATAATTAAAAACGAAATATAAATATAAACATTATACGTATTATATTTCGTGTTTATATTTTATTCTGTATTATCTATAGGCTCTATATAATTAACTTCCCGATTTTATAGGGAAGTTATTGTAATGACCCCGAAAATCGAAAATCGATTTTTTAGCAGATCTTCACGTTTCATGGTCATTGCAGTCATTTTAGACTATTTTCAGCAAAATGTTCGTATGTGTGTGTGTGTGTGTGTGTGAGCGCGCGCGCGCGCGTATGGCCGTTTCTATGTAATCAAATTTTTCGTTAACGTTTTCAGAAAAAGTAACAACGCGATCAGGATGATGAATGATGCAATCGATATGCCCCGCTGTAACTTAGAGCTGATTAGATTTTGGTCCATTTTGGTCAAGTAGTTTTTTAGTTTTTTTAGTTTTTTCGAAAGAAGTTCATTCAACAATGCAATTTATACGAGAGAACGGAAAGTTTCCACCGAAGAAACAAACATAATTACACAACAAAATTTTTTTTGATTTCTTTAAAATTTAAAAAAAAAAATTTTTTTTAAATTTTTTTTGTACCTTACGATGATGTTTCCGCTTACAATAATCGAAAATTATCCCAATGCAAGAGTGAGTTAATCATCTCTACTCGCGAGAATACATTTTCAAAGAATATCGATGAAAGTACAAAAAAAGTTTATATTACAATCTTTAAAAAAACAATCAGTTCAAAACGAATTATTAACTGAGATTAAATTGAAAATTAATATAAACTATATGATAATTATTAATAACATTGATGTTGAAAACGGATTGGTTAATGGAGCACACATGCGGAATATTAAAATTTATTACTTTTCAAGAAAATACTAAAATTCCGTCTATATTGTGGTTAGATTTTCAATTGGCCAGAGTAGGAGTGAAAGTAAGAACTCGTTATCGTGATTATATGAAAAATGCAAATATTCATCAAAATTTGCCACCAATAATAAAAATATCGAATCAAGTAAATATGTCGAGTGAGGAAAAATATCAAATCACACGTAGTCAATTTCCAGTGGTTCCTGCTGAAGCGATTACGATTCATAAAAGTCAGGGACAAACATACGAGAAAAGTATGTTTGAATTTTAAAACATCAGAAAAACGAACTTTACACATGTTGTATGTAGCACTGAGCAGAGTTTCAAAATTGAGCGGTTTATATATTTTGGGACAATTTAAATTAACAGTATCGAAGAAAACCAAGGTCAATACTGCTAACCCGGATAATGAGGAGTCGTATCGTTTGCGAAAAACTATAATAATTAAGACAATTTATTTTGCAACATCAGTACGCTATAACAAGGAACCAAGCGAGCAACGAGTCTACGATGTTCGTTTAAGGCGACGCCATATAGCAAACATCTTGATAAGTAGAAAACTATTGAATTTCCCTGAAAACGTATAATCTTCTTAAAACGTACACTTAATAATGATAATAATATACTGCAACTAACGAATCGGGAAGTTCTTTGTGTGGCTTTGTGTGGAGAGTCACACACCAAATAAAAAAAAAACATTAATAGCTATAGGTACTACTAGCCATGCGTACCACTAACCCTTTCGCAAGAGCAGTCCTATCCGCGAGCGAGCAAAGCGAGCGAGCAAAAACAACCCTACTCGCGAGCGAGCGAAGCGAGCGAGCAACAATAACCCTCTAGTTTTTTATTTTATATGATTTTATTTTAAGTTAATTTCTATTTTATTTTATATTGTATACTATATATTATCTTTTAAGAATTTGTGTAAGATTAATGATAGTTAAGTAGGTTACTTAACAGTTAATAAAAACATCACCCACTGAAAAGTTATCATAACTTATTACATACCACGTTGTAAATATTTTCTTATAATTTTTTCACGTGAAACGTGCATTATTTCAAATTTTAATACAAATAACGATCATGCACATGTCTGCCGAATATACCTAATGTACTTATATAAAAATCACATTATGGACAAGTTATGAAAGAAATACGTACCATTATTATTATTATCTATTTCATAAGAACGCACAGTTGATTCTCGGGTATCGCGATAACTCGTTCGCGCGATCTTGTTCTATTGTTTTAGAAGCCGCCCGACAAAGGTGAGTCATGAGTACACTGCGGATCTTTATGCAAAATAAAAAATGTTTGCATTGATTGCACGGCACATGAGCCAAATATAAATTGTATTCTTCTTTTAATTATCCTATTAAGCTGAAACTAATACGTTGATGTCCTTAAATATTTTTAACATGTCCACTGCTTTAAATTGAACGTGTACATTTTTGTCATACATGCATAAAATCCGCAGTCTAGTCATAAGCTTCCCGATGTGTCTGATGTATCGCGTACCCGACTCGAGCCCGATAGGCGAAAAACCAAAACAAGGTAATAAAAGTAGTGGTTTTTTCCCCCTCCCCAAGTTAGCACAGGGTCCTCGAGGTCGAAAACTGAGATTCGACACCCCAGAGTACCCCTAAATGACGTGTCAAAATTTCATTAAGTTCGGAATACTTTCCAGGTAGACGCCTTTTTTCGACCTGCCGACTGGACTATATGAAAAAACTTGACGACACTGAGGAAAATGAAAAATTGAATAACTCCAAGAAAAATGGAAAACATAATGACTCCGAGAAAAATAAAGAACTTACTGACTCTGAGGAAAATGAAAACTTTAATAACTCTCAGTTAATAAGCTGTCTTCAATGCCTCTTAAAAATGCAATTAATCGCATGTAGGGATTGATCAGGTGTTTCTCTCTCTATATTAAAAAATATTTAAAAATCCTTTGACAAATCTGTTTTGTGGCGTCAGGATACTGCTGTCGATATTCCATCACAGTTTGTATAGTATATATTATTTCTCCACTTTGTTTCTATATAAAATTTTAATATGATCCTCCATTAGTTTAACGCCCCGTTCAGCGGTATCATTGACCACCTTCAGTCTATGTTTCAGTCAGGCTACTTATTATTCATAATAACTTCTTTTTCCGATATTATAACTGTTTTTCTTTTGTAGATTGGAGCGTATTAATGAATTTATTTATAAGGGAGTAGAGAGACTTCCAGGATTGCAAGATATTCATTTACTCATTTCTCGATAATACAAACACGGGGTTTTTCACTAGTCAAAGACGCTAGATAAAACATCGATCTAGGGCGCTATCTGCCTCAAAAGTCCTATTTTTTCGTTTACGAGGCGTAATTTGCATTATTCGGCAGCATGTAGCTATGAAAATAGCTATACATATGCGCAGTTGTATGCTTCCGAATAATGCAAATTACGCCCCTTAATATCTCTGTCAGTTATGTATGTATGAAAAATCTCTTCAAACAAAAGTTGTAGTATATAAGGAGGTGGATATAGTATCAGAGAAAAAAATTTTTTCAAAGTCATTATTTCCAGTTTTCAAGGTCACGGATGTTCTTCTATCAACAACTGTTTATGCTATATATGGATTCTTAAAGAGAAAAAAGACAAATTCAACGATATATCATAACGTCTATTTATGTAAAGATTTAAAAAATTCAAAATTTTCAAATTTGCTGCGCCTCATTTTCCCATGATCCAATCGGCCCCAAAATTTTTCCAGATCATTTTCTCAACATTTGTTACAATTCTGGTTTACGGGACAAAAAAATTTCATGGTCGAAAAATAAGGTCCACCCGAATGTCCATATACGTAAATTACGAGAAGCAGTAAAGGGTGCTTAACGTCGAAGAAGAAAATCCTGGTAATTAAAACTTAATATGTACTACATTCTACGTTATTAGAATAATTGTAGTTTAATTATGATACATTTTATATCAACATTTTTTATTTACACTTAGAAACGCACTTTCTCGGAAGGAAATGGACATTCGAGAGAAGCAATAAAATTAGAGCATCATCGCGAAAAAAGATGAGTTTGCAATAACCTCAATATTTTATGAAATTCTATTATAATTATAGTTATGACTGTGTTTTTTTATTATAGGAAGACAGAAGATCAAATAAACTTGTGTATGCTAGTATAAAATCAATTTATATATATTATACAATTTATTTTATTATTTGTTTGACAACTAATAAATCTACAAATTGTTTCATAAACTAAAAAATACTTCCTGCATTTTCGTATTCTCCAATCAGTCCAAATAAATACCATCAACCTGTTCTCGATCATATACCAATTTTTATTAATGCAATTATGACAGTAACAAAACGTTTCTATTTAAAATGAATACATATTTTGAACATAGTTTTAACATTTTTAATTTTTTGGAAGGTTAAAAATGTAATTAAAAAAGTAATGAAAAATAAAAATAAAAAAAAAATCCTCGCTGCACGGGGACCCGAAGGCTAGCTCCAGATTGCGATTCATACGCTCGACGGCTCGACAGTCGAATTTCAGTTTCGTTTCCGTAAGCCGTAAAGCATGGCAACATGGCAAGTTCTAAAAATAGATTGTGGCTCGCACAAGCAGCGCACACGGATATATTAAAGGTACGCTGGCGAGTGTAGCGCGCGGGCGCGTTGCTAACACGATACCAATACAGTGTCTTCTGCACCGACGAAATGCCGTCGTTGGCCTCCTGTTTCTCACTCCAGTCAGAATATATCCTAGAGGGCGTAAGAGATCACCGAAAAATTCGAGTCCCGCCATCTCCCGTAAGGCTGGCAGTCTTTAACAGTATCTCGTCGGTGCTGGCAATCTTTAATAGTATCTCGTCGGTGCCAATACAGTGTCTTCTGCACCGACGAAATGCCGTCGGTGGCCTCCTGTTTCTCACTCCAGTCAGAATATATCCTAGAGGGCGTAAGAGAACACCGAAAAATTCGAGTCCCGCCAACTCCCGTAAGGCTGGCAGTCTTTAACAGTATCTCGTATCACAGACGGTGTCTGTGCCACCGACGAGATACTGTTAAAGACTGCCAGCCTTACGGGAGTTGGCGGGACTCGAATTTTTCGGTGTTCTCTTACGCCCTCTAGGATATATTCTGACTGGAGTGAGAAACAGGAGGCCACCGACGGCATTTCGTCGGTGCAGAAGACACTGTATTGGCACCGACGAGATACTATTAAGGGTGTAGATCCGTTTTTGACCTCGAAATTAGTTTGAGCTCCGTCCAGTAGGGGAGCTGGGTACATGTTCTACCGTTGAATCGTCGAGACTGTCGAGAGCACGGTGCTCCGTGGTCGAGAGGCACAGCAGCGCCAACGAGAGACCATCTCGGCGGAGACAGCAGTAACTGTATCAATAAATGTTGCCGGTAAGTCAGGCTTCATACGCAAACGTGAAGTCACTATACGGCTGACGATGATGCTGCGTTGGTGTGCTCGAGTGAGAGTGTGTAGCACAGCTCACCGCTCGGGAAGCGTGTACGTGTGCCTAGGCGGATTGTAAGGGTTCAGTTCCAGACGTTATTCGTCTCGCTAATGCACATTTGAGACCCCTACGTAGTCACAATCGCTAGATAAAAGATCAATCTAGGGCGCGACCTAATAAAAGTGGCCTACTTTTGCGCTTTCGAGGCGTAATTTACATTATTCGGCAGCATGATGTCTGCTCGGGAGGCTCTGTAAGCAGGCGTGAAAGCCGGACCGCGCGGCGCACTCACACACTCATCGCTCGGGCATCGTGTACGTGTGCCTAGGCGGATTCATGCAAGGTTTCGGGATGCTTCAAACCATTTCCCGTCCTCCGCTGCATTCTGCACTAGAGAAGCATAGAGCACTATGGCCGTCACGGAGAGCGAGACGCGCGGGAGGCGCAGGCCTCGAAAATGTGTTGAACGGTGCCGGGGTTGCCGACCACTGTTTCAAACAGTTTCTCGTCCTCTGTTGCATCCTCCGCCGTATCTTCTGCCGCATTATAAATTATTATTCTTATTTTCTATATGTTATAAAAATTGAAACAATTATTTTATCAAAAAATTCGTAGGTTGGAACGGAAGTTCGTAGCGTTTTGAAATCAAAATTCAAAGATGATTTTTAAAGACTACTTTTCTTTTCAAAGATTAAAAGATAATATAATGATAATATATAATATTTAAATATATATTTCTGACGCGCGCAGGGGAAGAGCAGGGAAAGGGAAGTGTGGTTAATTAAAATGTACCCAGTCTATATAATTTATTTCTTTTTATTAATAATTAAAATAAAAATTCTATGGTGGCTGTCGCCCGAGCGGTGAGTGTGTGAGTGCGCCGCGCGGTCCGGCTTTCACGCCTGCTTACAGAGCCTCCCGAGCAGACATCATGCTGCCGAATAATGTAAATTACGCCTCGAAAACGCAAAAGTAGGCCACTTTTATTAGCTCGCGCCCTAGATTGATCTTTTATCTAGCGATTGTGACTACGTAGGGGTCTCAAATGTGCATTAGCGAGACGAATAACGTCTGGAACTGAACCCTTGCAATCCGCCTAGGCACACGTACACGCTTCCCGAGCGGTGAGCTGTGCTACACACTCTCACTCGAGCACACCAACGCAGCATCATCGTCAGCCGTATAGTGACTTCACGTTTGCGTATGAAGTCTGACTTACCGGTAACACTTCTCAACCCCCGGTTTATCGATACAGTGATTGAATTGCTTGGTGACCGAATGACAAGAACCAGACTTCAGCGCTCGTAGCGGAAAAATGCCGGAGTTGTAGTTTCAGAGAACCGTCCCTTCTGAGTGTATGCTTCGGCCACCGACGTCGGTGCTTCGGCTCTAGACGAACGGTCGGTTTAAATACGTTTGTTTTAACATAATAAACGTTGCATCGACATTGTATGTGTCCCCGACAGGGCACGAGATTATCACCGTTTCTATAAGGATCCCAGTTCTCTCGATATTTAAGAAAATGTGTGTCTCTTGACAGTGGCAGCACTATCGCGCCGCCCAATGCTTCTCGCGGCTCCGCTACATGCTGCCGAATAATGCAAATTACGCCTCGAAAGCGCAAAAGTAGGCCACTTTTATTAGCTCGCTCCCTAGATTGATCTTTTATCTAGCGATTGTAACTACGTAGGGGCTCCAAATGTGCATTAGCGAGACGGATACCGTCTAGAGCCGGACCCATGCAATCTCGTGTACGTATACAGTGTCTAGCGGTGTGTGAGTGTGCCACCACACTCTCGCTCGAGCCGGATCTACACCCTTAAAGACTGCCAGTAGGGCTGCAGGCGAGCCGAGCTAAGCTCGAACCCGACTGGTCGAGTCGAGTCGAGTACTCGCACGAAGCGAGCGGCTCGCACGATGCGAGTAGCTCGCATCGATGCAAGCTACCCGCATCGAAGCGAGCTACTCGCGCCGACGTCATCGGCTCGCATCGGTGCGAGTTACTTGCATCGATGCGAGTACTCGACCGGCTCGATCAATCCAGTCGAGCTTACCTCGGCTCGCACCGATCCACAGTGCGCCGGAATGCCTGTTTCTTGGACAAAATTCAATAACTTTTGTTCTGTTTATGATAGAGACATGAAACAAAGTGGGTTTTTTTATTTATATTGAGAGCAATCACAATATGATATTATTATAAATATAGTATTTATTTAAACATTAAAAAACGATATTTATAAACAAAATTTTGTTTTATTGGTGGTTTTCAGTAGATATATGAATTCGCAGTTCAGTTCTTCCGAAACTGAAACTTCGTATTAAATTCTGATTGAGAACAAATTTTTTTCATAAATAGTTACTGATCGGAATTGTAGAACAAATACTAAAAGTTGCATTATACAACTTCTTTATTTGGGCCTGTATTGAAAATTTAAAAAATACGTTTTGTAGATCTGTGTCAATTGAACATGTTCTGAAAATTTCGTCAAAATCGGTTGATGCAAGAAAAAACGACAGGCATTGAAAGATGTAAGAATTCTTAGATGTAGGCTGAAAATCGTGAAATCTGCCATTTTTACCTTTTTTAAACGTTTGTAGCTCATTGCAACGTCGACCGATTTTGACGAAATTTTCTTGCTTTCTGGTTCGAAAAAAAACGTCGACATTGCAAACTTCATAGGGCGGTTTCTCGAGATAAAAGTCTTCTCTATCGCGTGGTATCGTTCGATTTTCCGCTGGACCCCTATTTTTTGAGATAAATTGAAAAATATCCTCAAAAATTGGTGCAAAAGTGGTGTCTCTCCGTCTTTAATGCTTGTCTAAACATGTTTAAACAATCATAATGTATTAATATTGGATATCAATGTATTCGGGAAAGTCTACAGAATCTTTTGCTGTAAAGTACAATTCAATATCTTTTATAATAATATCAGAATATTTGTTCGAAGTTGAAAAATGTTTTGTCAAAGTCATGTTCCTCAAAAACTGTGCGTCTAGGAAAAAAATTAAGGACAGATTCGGAATAAGCGTAATTGTGGAACAAATTTGGTGTTGGACAGTGTTATTAATTATTATTAGGACATTAATTTTTATTTATTTAATCGTATGTGGAATTAATGTAATATCAACATTCTTTTATAATAATACATCAACATTCTCACAAATACGAAAAGCAGTCATACTTATTACAACTTAATTCTGTGCAAATATGATATTTTTTTCTTTTTTTTACGCGGGGAGGTGGAAAAACCTTGAAAAGGCACGAGGTAGTGTGGGATTTTCAGCCACTAAAAAACCACCACCCGTTCTTCCGCTGGTTTTCCGCGATACTTCCGGTTGGAGCCGTTTGGTTCTCACTTCAATATTATCGCTACGCTGAAGTCGGCGCCTACTCGTCTCTGTTCTACTGGCGAATAACAACAACATTAATAATAATATCAACAACAATAACTATAACAACAACAGTAATAGTAAGAATACTCTGATAACAATGACAATATAATTGATAAAAGTGATACATGCCTTTGCAGTACAATCTATGATTTCTGGTTGGCAGATACAAAACATAGTTGCTCCACTTTCTCCGATAATAGAGACGTCCTTCTCTCTGTAACTATATTGCCCGCTAGTGAAAATAGTCGCTCGCTATATGCTTGTGTTGCGGGAATACCAAATAAATTTCTAGCAACTATCGATTCCGGTGCAATCAATTTTTCCGTTAAGTATGTGTCTATTTGGTGTTGCAAAATATTAATTGGTTGGCCTTCGTTCCGAGCAACATTTTTGAAGAAACTAAAAAGGCTTTGTGATGATGCTGATAATAATGCTTCTGCAAAAAAATATTATAAAATATGTACATACTATTATATATTAAATACAATCTCGTTCAATTTTGTGATTCTTTTAGACTATCCAACGTTTTCATCTGCAACGCTTGCATCATTTGGTACAGAAGATTTGCTATATATGTTCGAAAATTTCTGTAAAATGTCCTTTGCCTCTTCTTTCCTCTCCGTTGGCAAGAAGCAATTTTTTTTCCATATTCTTCTATTTCGGCCCACTCGCGGATTGTGATCGGGTCGGGCATCCGCGGTTCGCACCGTACAGTGTGCAACGCTCGACGCACGTTGATTAACCTGTTCGTCAATTATTAATTTTAACGGTGTCCTTCCCGCATATTGCGCCAACTATTCACATTGGAGTTTTTCATTGGCCGCGGAAGACCGATGAAAATATCGAACTATTCTTCGACATTTTGTCAATAAAGCCACTAATTCCGTGCACGGCTTAATAGCATCTTTGATAACCAACTGAAAAAAAGTATAAAATTTAGCCGTTAAAACATATTGTTCATTGAGATAATGTCCACTTCGTTAAATAATTGTTATTAACATATTTTTACTTGTAAATTATTATGAGCGAACCATGGAATTCACTCCCATATACGACTCAATCGTACAGCTTTTACTATAATTGCAGCATTGTCCGTTACAAAAAATATATTAAATTCTTCGTTAAGCAGGTTCCATTGTCTAATTGTATTCTTCAAAAATGAATTAATATGTTCACCGCTGTATGATTCGGTGACGTTGCTTATTTTTAGTGTGAAGTTTTGTATAGCGAAGTTGCTGTTCATATAGTGTACCGTGACGGATAGGTAATTTTCATTTGATCTTGAAGTCCATCCATCCGTCGTGAAAGCAAAAGTTTCCGTCAAAAAAATTGAGAAGATTAATTGAAGATTACAAAAAACATATACACACTTCACTATTATAATTCAATAAAAATATTCTGACTTACAGTTTGGATATCTTTTTCTATTATCGACGCAACGATATCCGAGAGAGTGGTACGACTGGGTAAATTGTACCGCGGCTTTAACATTCGAATTAAATTTTTGAATCCACTATCATTGACCATACAGAACGATTGACAATCAGCTATTATCATCTCAGCAATGGATGTAGTAGTTTTTTTCGCCCTTGCAGAATTGCTTTCCAGCATGCCTAGTTTTCCTCTACATATATTTGTGACATTACGTCTGGTGTGAACTTCTTCCTCCCAGTCCGCGAAATATACATCACGATGCACACTCTTTCGTCCCTATTTATTTTGGTAACTCATTTCCAAACTATGCATTCTTCTCTTTCGAACACTGTCCACCGCCACAGCATTTGCACTAGACGCAACTGCAACTATCTCTGTGTTGTCCACTTCTATGGCACTGTTTCTACTCGCGCTATCCATTTTGTATAATTAAAAAAAAAGTCAATTAACGATGTACGGCTCGTGATGACTAAACTCTTCGAGTACGATACAATGTTATCTTGGCGATCGTCTCGATCGAAGTTCGACGATGATCGCCGACTCGGCGACGCCGGTGCAACATTGTATCATACTTTTAAGAAGGAATGGTCGAAATAACGAACGAAGAGCCAGTCTTTCGCTGACGATCACAGAGTGCAGTCATTCCGAATCACGAGCAGTGCATCATTAATTGTGTCTTTTTTGAAATTCTACAAAATGGATAGCGCGAGTGGAAACAGTACGATGGAAGTGGACAACGCAGACATAGGTGCAGTTGCGTCTAGTGCAAATGTGGCGGTGAACAGCGTTCAAAGGAAAAGTACAGTTTGGAAATGGTTCACCAAAATAAATCAGGACGAAAGTGTGTGCAAGCTTTGTCAAAAGGCATTTAAATGCAAGCGGGCTAGCACAACATCGCTAAAACGGCATGTAGAATGCCAGCATCGTGAAGTATATGTCGCGGTACAGCAGCAAGAAGTCCCCACCAGACGCGATGTCACAAATGTGGATGAAAACCTAGTCATGCTGTATAGCAATTCTACAAGGGCGAAAGCAATTACTACAGCCATTGCCTTGATGATCATACGTGATTGTCAGCCGTTCTGCATTGTCAATGATAGCGGATTCAAAAATTTAATTAAACTGTTAGAGCCGCGGTACAATTTACCTAGTCGTATCACTTTCTCGGATACCATTATACCTACCTGTTTCGGATGGAGACTGGTTGCATTCGGACGAGGAGACTGCGAGATGGATGCCACGTGTGGTGAAGAAAAGCTCACTATGATTGTTTCACCACGTTTGGTTTATTGGTTTCTCGCGAGGCCTGATATGAGTCCAAGACACTCGCGGAACGACTATATGAATCGCGGGCACGATTTATGTTAACAACGTTACGCAAACGAATGGAAAGCCGACAAGATCACTGTTTGTTCGCACTGATACAAGAGGTTGCTTTCTGTAGCACGTCCGGAAGGCAAGAGGGCGAACGACGTCGAGCGGAACATCGAGAGTCGATGCTCGTGGTGGGGACGATCAGAAAAAGTGTCCTGAACGGTTGTTTGTTCTCGAATATTCTGTGTACGTGCTATACCGAAACAGCGTACACGGCGGTACTCATTTTCGCTGAGCTGGTCGCTGAAATCTCGCGGTGTTGTTTCCGAAGGCATCGAACACTACCATATATGAGAACGAGAAGAAAAGGATTGCGACGATACTAGAAAAAGATATCGAAACTGTAAGTCAGAATATTTTTATTGAATTATAATAGTGAAGTGTGTATATGTTTTTTGTAATCTTTAATTAATCTTCTCAATTTTTAGACGGAATCTTTTGCTTTCACGACGGATGGATGGACGTCAAGGTCTAATGAAAATTACCTGTCCGTAACGGTTCACTATATGAACAGCAATTTCGTTATACAAAACTTGACACTGAAAATCAGCAACGTCACGGAATCCCACACCGGTGAACACATTCATTCATTTTTAAAGAATACACTAAGAGAATGGAACCTGCATAATGAAGAATTCAATATATTTTTTGTAACTGATAACGCTGCAAATATAGTGAAAGCTATACGATTGAATCGTACATGGGAGCGAATTCCACGTTTCGCTCATACATTACAAGTAAAAACATGTTAATAACAATTATTTAACGAAGTAGACATTATCTCAATGAACAATATGTTTTAACGGCTAAATTTAATACTTTTTTTCAGTTGGTTATCAAGGATGCTATTAAGCCGTGCTCAGAATTAGTGACTTTATTAACAAAATGTAGAAGGATAGTTAGATATTTTCATCGGTCGTCGGCGGCCAATCAAAAACTGAAACGTGAACAGTTGGCGCAGTATCCGGGAAGGACACCGTTGAAATTAATCATCGACTGTGAAACGAGGTGGAACTCGCAGTACGATATGTTGAACAGATTAATGAACGTGCGTCGAGCGTTGCATACCGTACTGTGCGAACCGCGGATGCCCGACGCAATCACAAGCCGCGAGTGGGCCGAAATAGAAGAATATTCAACGTGTCTGAAATTATTTAAGGAAGCCACGGAAATCATGACTGTGGAAAATACGCCTACTCTCCCGCGATACATTCCCACAGTCTACGGCATTCGGGATACTCTGATGAACATGCTTGAGAACGACAATCCAAGCGAGATCTCAGTATTAAAAAATAATTTTATAATTGAATTAGGCAGCAGATTTTATTTTGCAACTAGTACGGACAGCTTACTAGTGAGCATGATTTTGGATCCACGAATAAAGAATCGCTTGTTGCCAATTGAGAGGAAAGAACAGGCAAAGGATATTTTAGAGAAATTTGCAAACAAATATAGCAAATCTTCTATAACAAATAATGCAGGCGTTGCAGATGAAAACGTTGGTGAGTGTAAAAGAATCACAAAATTGAGCGAGATTGTATTTAATATATAATAGTATGTACGTATTTTATAATATTTTTTTGCAGAAGCATCATCAATAGAATCATCACAAAGCCTTTTTAGTTTCTTCAAAAATGTTGCTCGGAACGAAGGCCAACCGATTAATATTTTGCAACACCAAATAGAGACATACTTGACGGAAAAACTGATTGCACAGGAATCCTGTATATTAGAGTGGTGGAGACAAAATTCCACACGCTTTCCCGAGTTAGCAGTAGTTGCTAGAAATTTATTTGGCATTCCCGCATCACAGGCATATAGCGAGCGACTATTTTCACTAGCGGGCAATATATAGTTACAGAGAGAAGGACGTCTCTATTATCGGAGAAAGTGGAGCAACTATGTTTTGTATCTGCCAACCAGAAATCATAGATTGTACTGCAAAGGCATGTATCACTTTTATCAATTATATTGTTATTGTTATCAGAGTATTCTTACTATTATTGTTGTTGTTATTATTATTAATGTTGTTATTCGCCAGTAGAACAGAGACGAGGAGGCGCGCCGACTTCGGCGTAGCGACAATATTGAAGTGAGAACCAAACGGCTCCAACCGGAAGTGTCGCGGAAAACCAGCGGGAGAACGGGTGGTGGTTTTTTAGTGGCTGAAAATCCCACACTACTTGGCAGTGCGGACCCTGCCTCGTGCCTTTTCAAGGTTTTTCCACCTTCCCGCGTTAAAAAAAAAAAAAAATTATTGTACTTGCAAAGAATTAAGTTGTAATAAGTATGACTGCTTTTCGTATTTGTGAGAATGTTGGTGTATTATTATTAAATATTCCGTTTTGTCGATCGTAATGTAATTGCTTTGTTTTGATTTTGTTATTATTATTATTCGTATATATCGTTATTATTATTATTGTTATTGTTACTGTTATTATTGTTGTTATTGTTAATATTGCTATTATTGTTAATATTGTTGTTATTGTTAATATTGCTATTATTGTTAATATTGTTATTTTTGTTATCGTTATCATTAGCATCATCATCACTATTATTCATCTATTTATTCTATCTTACTATTATAACAACGGTTAGTATGACCAGCTCCCTGGTATGACGAATTATCTTAAACACAACATAAGAGTGAGAGAGAGAGAGAGAGAAATAAAGGAAAATTTATTTATGATTTAATACATGTATAATATGTGTCACTTTTCATTAATTACCTTCATATTTATATATATATATATATATATATATATATATATATATATATATATATACACATATATATATATATGTATAAGTATCATCGTTTGCACTATCAGTATACTTCCACAAATCATAAAATTGTGCAAGGTATTATTTAAATATATCCTTTTGCGTTTTCATACAACCTTCTACAAGCATAAATAATACTGATTATTGTGTAAATTCAGCACAGAATTTAAATACCCACTTCAACTTTTGCAAATTCAGAAAAGACTTCGAGATGAAAATCACTCAAACATTTACAAAGATTACAATATTATCTAAAGAGCAAGTATCACGAGTTTTGAACCTAAACCTGAAGTCCCTTATCTATAATCTATACTCACACAGTACTGAATGACAGGGCGATGGTAGGTTATAGACTTGCACATACTGGCACGAATATATGTACAAATATATATCAATAATATACAGTGTTTATATATACATTTTTTCGCGAATTTTAGGAAGATCAAATAGTAGACGTTTGTTGTTCAATTAACACAGATCTACAAAGCGTATTTGTTAAATTTTCAATATAGGTCCACATAAAGAAGTTGTATAATGCAACTTTTAGTATTTCTTCCACAATTCCGATCATTTGCTATTTATGAAAAAAATTTAATTTAAAACGACGTTTCAGTTTCGGAAGAACTGAACTGCGAATTCATATATCTACTGAAAACCACCAATAAAACAAAATTTTGTTTGTAAATATCGTTTTTTAATGTTTAAATAAATACTATATTTATAATAATATCATATTGTGATTGCTCTCAATATAAATAAAAAACCCACTTTGTTTCATGTCTCTATCATGAACAGAACAAAAGTTATAGAATTTTGTCCAAGAAACAGGCATTCCGGCGCACTGTGGGTCGGTGCGAGCTGAGCTAAGCTCGACTGGATTGATCGAGCCGGTCGAGTACTCGCATCGATGCAAGTAACTCGCACCGATGCGAGCCGATGACGCGGCGCGAGTAGCTCGCTTCGATGCTGGTAGCTTGCATCGATGCGAGCTACTCGCATCGTGCGAGCCGCTCGCATCGTGCGAGTACTCGACTCGACTCGACCAATCGAGTCGAGCTTAGCTCGGCTCGCATTTTGCGAATACTCGAACAGCCCTAATGCACAGTCTGTACATATCTTAAGTCTATGCTATTAAAGACTGCCAGCCCCTGTGTTATTCCGCGGGACCGGTAAGTGGGCGCGAGTGGGCGCGGGGATAACGGGAACGTTACAGTGATCTGATATACCACATCGCTAAAAGTTCTAAATAGTGCCAAAATAGTGCCAAAACATCGTCTGAAATATGGCGGAGAATGTAACATTTAATAATAATCGATATGGTTTCGTGATAACAGAGAGTATATGAGAGTGCTCACGCCCGGGTTTTGGCCGTGCCCATATAGTGCTGCCCCCTACTCTAGTACTTAGCCTGGATCAGCTCCTACATCATCTTTAGCATGGACAAGATCCTACATCATCTTTAGCATGGACAAGATCCTACATCATCTTTAGCATGGACAAGATCCTACATCATCTTTAGCATGGACAAGATCCTACATCATCTTTAGCCTGGATCAGATCCTACATCATCTTTAGCCTAGAACAGATCCTACATCATCTTTAGCCTGGATCAGATCCTACATCATCTTTAGACTGGATCAGATCGTACATCATCATTGGCCAGGATTAGGACATACAGTTTATATTTGTAAGGAGCAATGACTGGAGAAGACCGATCATATGGTCAAGATCGCAGACCCCAGAAAAACGAGAGCAACAAACTAGGAAGGCCGAGTTTGTTGACAACACAACGGAATAACCCAACGGTGCGAATGCGAGCGAGAGACGCGTGGGAAAAAGAGTACTTGGGAGAAAGTGAGAGAACGAAACAACGAGAGAAAGAGAGAGCGAATGTAACGAGGTATACATAAGGAGCGAGGACAAAGCGAGAGCGTCCTTTTTGGAGTGTGGCGAAAGCGATTAAAAAGCAAGCGACAGCGAATCACGGCGACAGCGATAACGCGTAATAGTTGTGCATCTGAGAATAAATATATGTTCATTTGTGCTGTAAATCGGAGGTTTCCTACGTCCCACACTCTGTTCCTACAAATTTGGGGGCTCGTCCATTGAAAGCCATCTTTCATAAAACATCTATTCAAGTAGACCACAGTGTGTGCGGCCGTGAGTGCGAAAAAGTGCGATCATAGACACAACAATGAGTGCTTGATGGAAAGTGGGACATCTAAAAAAAGAGCTGTCGAAACTAGGCCTATCAACGGAGGGTACAAGAGCAGTCCTCTTCATGCGACTGGCGGAAGCAGTAGGAGAAAGAATTCCTTTGCCATCAGACGTAGGGCCAGACGATAGCGAGGATGAGGAGCCTGCGTCGAAAGGAGGTGAATCCTCGCAACAGGGAAGCAACCAACCGCTGATCGGGGCAAACGTACAGGAAAAATGGTACACGGTCCCAGACGAAGAAACACCGACCGCACGCGAACAGGAGTTAAGCCGCGAAATGGACATTCTAAGGCGCGAAAACGAGCTGGCACAACGCGAGTTAGAACTAGCCCGTCGCGAAATTGCGCTGATGCGACAATGGCAATCAGCTAGACCAGTGGTCGATGCAGCGCCGAGGACGAACGCACAACGACCGAGAGTGAAGATCGCCGAGATCGCAGAGCTCCTGAGCATTTTTGACGGGAGTGGAGGAGTCCTCGATGGAAGCGGGGCGGTCTTTGACAGATGGGAAAAGCAGGTGAATCTTCTCAAGGCGACGTACGAGCTGTCGGAGAATGAGTGCAGAATCCTCATCGGCTTTAGACTCCGAGGAAAAGCGCTCCAGTGGCTGCACTCGAGGCCGGAATTCCTCCTGATGTCCAGCGAGGAATTGTTTACCGAACTACGTGCCAGGTTTGGTCACGAATCGGACAAGGTGGACCGCCGAAGACAATTCGAGCGCCGCGTGTGGAAGAGGGATGAAAGTTTCGCAGAATACTACCACGAAAAAGTACTCTTAGCGAATCGGGTACCGATACCAGAGGACGAAATGGTAGACGAGATCATCGCCGGGATACCCGACACCGCCGTACGCAACCAGGCGTACATACAGCGCTTCCAGAATGGCAGGGCCTTGCTCATTGCATTCCACAAGGTGCGCATGGAACCGCCCGCGAGACCTGCCCAAGGACCCAGCGACAGACGACCACAAGCACCCGAAAATCGGGCGCCAGCGACGACGCGAACGAACACGAGCGACGAGAGGATCAAACGATGCCCCAGCTGCGGATCCAAATATCACGCTCTCCTCGACTGCCCTACAAAGGACAAGGGCATCAAATGTTTCGAGTGCCGTGGATACGGGCACGTATCAGCGGCCTGCCCGACGAAGACCCAGCCTAGCAGAAGTTCCTGTAGCGTGGCGGAATTTTTGCAGAGTTCAGTGAGCTCGGCGAATGGCAAGTACTATAAAAAATCGAGAATAAACAATTGCGAAGTTAACGCGTTGATCGACACGGGTAGCGACATCTCATTAATGCGCGCAGACACTTATACGGAAATAGGTGCCCCTCGCCTTGAGGCGAGAGAAATAGTTTTCAATGGTATAGGACTTAAGAAATATAAAACCCTAGGCGAATTCCGTGCGAAAATCCAGCTCGATGACGAGAAATACGATATCCGCGTTCACGTGATTCCTGAGAATATAACGCGACACAAATTAATCATAGGCACCGACTTTTTAGACAACGTTAAGCTAGTCGCAGAAAATGGAGAAATTTCCATTCGTAGCTCCGCGCGAACTACCGACCCCAATCGGACGAACACTCCGCACATCTTTCAAATCAATTATGACCCTGAGATCAACCAGGTAGACACGTCACATATAACGAATCCGACACATAGAGCAGCCGTAGATAAAATGAGAGAAACTTACAAACCGATTAAAACACGTGAATGCAACGTTAAAATGTCCATTATCGTTAAGGATGACGAACCCATTTTTCAGAGGGCGCGACGTTTATCCCAACCGGAAAAGACAGAGGTGAATAAACAGTTAGAAGAGTGGCTGCGCGACGGAGTTATTCAGCCATCGTTATCGGAGTACGCAAGTCCGATAGTAATGGTGAAGAAAAAAGACGGAACTTCAAGACTGTGCGTCGATTATAGGAAAATAAACAAAAAAATCGTAAAGGACCGCTACCCTCTCCCCTTAATAGAGGATCAGCTCGACCGACTGCAGGACGCGAAAATTTTTTCTACCCTCGACCTTAAAAACGGGTTTTTCCACGTACCCATAGAGAAGGACAGTAGAAAATTCACCGCATTCACCGTCCCAGACGGCCATTACGAATTTTTGAGAGCCCCGTTTGGACTATGCAACTCGCCGAGTGTATTTCAAAAATTCATCAACGAAATTTTTCGCGGATTAATAAAGGCCGGTATCGTGCTAATCTATATGGATGACCTGATAATACCGGCCCTAACTGCAGAGGACGGGATCGAACGATTATCGCGTACATTGAAACTAGCCTCCGAATACGGTCTCCTTATTAACTGGAAAAAATGCCGCTTCCTGCAATCGCGAGTGGAATTCGTAGGGCACATCATTGAAAACGGTAACGTGCGGCCATCGGAAGAAAAAACGGACGCGGTTATGCGATTTGCGAAACCGAAACGCGTAAGGGAAGTACAAAGTTTCCTTGGTCTAGCGGGTTACTTTCGGAAATTCATCCCCAACTACGTGACGGTCGCGCGGCCTTTGTCCAATCTATTAAGAGCGAACATCAAATTCCATTTCGGAAACGAGGAGGAGCGAGCGTTTAAAAACAGCGTTGGCAAACAAGCCTGTCTTAAAGTTATACCGGCTAGATGCAGAAACTGAATTGCATACAGACGCGAGCATGTACGGGTATGGCGCTATCCTGATGCAGCGAGATAGCGAGGATAGAGCTCTTCATCCCGTATTTTACGCGAGCGGAAAGACGACTGCGGCAGAAGAGAAGTACACAAGCTACGAGCTAGAGGTATTAGCCGTAGTAAAGGCACTAAAGAAATTTAGAATCTACCTATTAGGCATCCCGTTTAAAATAGTCACCGACTGTCGAGCTTTCTCACTCACGATGAACAAAGCGGACCTTTGCGTCCGAGTCGCGAGATGGGCGCTCTTACTAGAAGAGTTCGACTACTCTATAATACACCGATCTGGGAAACAAATGACCCACGTAGATGCTCTAAGCCGCAGTCCTCTTCCCTCCACATTAGTAATTAGCGAATGCGAGGAAAGCATAACCGCGCGACTGAGACAAGCTCAGCGCGAGGATAACGAATTAGTGAAAATCTTCGAAGCGTGCGAGCGAGAGAGAATGGACGAGTATGTGACGCGGAACGGCTTACTGTATACAGGGTGTCTCAAAATTAGGTCCGGAGCCGAAAATGGGAGGTTCCTGAGATCATTTCAAGCGACATTTTCCTTTGAAAAAATGTCGTCCGCGGCTTCGTTAACGAGTTATTAACGAAAAACACGGACCAATCAGAGCGCGAGCTAGACGCGTGCAGCCCGGCGCGCCGGCAGCCGAGTGTCGGTGGCACGCCGCGATGTCGTAACGAACAAAAGTTTCTCGATGATGTGAATCCTCGCCAATTTCGACAAGCTTTGGATATGTTGTCAATACCATGGTTCTGAACAACATTTCCCTTTACAGTTTCTGTCGATCGGCTTTAGTTTACGACATTATTGTAAAAATTTGTAATTGTAAATCGATCGATGTATTATTTCCTATCCGATTTCGATAATATTTGGATATGTTGTCAAGACCATGATTCTGAACAACATTTCCCTTTACAGTTTCTGTCGATCGGCTTTAGTTTACGATATTATTGTAAAAATTTGTAATTGTAAATCGATCGATGTACTATTTCCTATCCGATTTCGATAATATTTGGATATGTAGTCAAGACCATGATTCTGAACAACATTTCCCTTTACAGTTTCTGTCGATCGGCTTTAGTTTACGATATTATTGTAAAAATTTGTAATTGTAAATCGATCGATGTACTATTTTCTATCCGATTTCGATTAGCTTTAGATATGTTGTCAAGACCATGATTCTGAACAACATTTCCCTTTACAGTTTCTGTCGATCGGCTTTAGTTTACGATATTATTGTAAAAATTTGTCATTGTAAATCGATCGATGTACATACTATCTCCTCGCCGATGTCGATGAGCTTCATTTCAAAGGAAAAAGATATTTAAAACATCGAATTTATAACATATTTCAAAGTCATCGAAATCGGTGAGGACCCACATCATCGGCAACTTTACCCGAACGATAGAAGAAGCACAAACTTATTGAATTAAAAACTCACTTATTCAGCCGTAAATCCATTTGACTACCACATACAACCACCACACTTTTACATAATCTTCGAATCGGTGTTTTCGAGAATCATATGATTCTCGAAAAATCAATGCCATATGATTCTCGAAAAATCAATATCTCCTTGGGAACGATTTCATTTGTTTTAAACGACGCCTTCATCGAATACATTGTATGCTGGAAGAGCACAGTTTCGCGCGGCATCGCGAAGAGCATCGAACTCTTTCCGCGTCGGAGTAAGTAATTTCGTTCGATATCGATACGAGTTATAAAAGTGTGCTACGAGTTCAACAATTATGTAAAAGTGTGATGGTTATATGTGGTAGTCAAATGGATTTACGGCTGAATAAGTGAGTTTTTAATTCAATAAGTTTGTGCTTCTTCTATCGTTCGGGTAGAGTTGCCGATGATGTGGGTCCTCACCGATTTCGATGACTTTGAAATATGTTATAAATTCGATGTTTTAAATATCTTTTTCCTTTGAAATAAAGCTCATCGAAATCGGCGAGGAGATAGTATGTACATCGATCGATTTACAATTACAAATTTTTACAATAATATCGTAAACTAAAGCCGACCGACGAAAACCGTCAAGGGAAATGTTGTTCAGAATCATGGTCTTGACTACATATCCAAAGCTTATCGAAATCGGACAGGAAATAGTACATCGATCGATTTACAATTACAAATTTTTACAATAATATCGTAAACTAAAGCCGATCGACAGAAACTGTAAAGGGAAATGTTGTTCAGAATCATGGTATTGACAACATATCCAAAGCTTATCGAAATTGGCGAGGATTCACATCATCGAGAAACTTTTGTTCGTTACGACATCGCGGCGTGCCACCGACACTCGGCTGCCGGCGCGCCGGGCTGCACGCGTCTAGCTCGCGCTCTGATTGGTCCGTGTTTTTCGTTAATAACTCGTTAACGAAGCCGCGGACGACATTTTTTCAAAGGAAAATGTCGCTTGAAATGATCCCAGGAACCTCCCATTTTCGGCTCCGGACCTAATTTTGAGACACCCTGTAGAGAGTGCGATGGGGATGTGCGACTAGTAGTACCAAAAACAATGCAAACGCAGATCGTGAAGCGAGCGCACGAAAACGGTCATTTCTCGTGTAAGAAAACCGAGTGGCTGGTACAAAGGGATTACTGGTTTCCAAACATGCGGGCGAAAATAGAAAAAATAGTAAAGAACTGCGTTGACTGTATCCTCGCAGAAAGAAAGCACGGTAAACAGGAAGGCTTCCTGCATACGATCGACAAGGGAGAACTGCCCTTGGACACGTACCATATAGATCACCTTGGCCCTATCCCCTCAACAAAAAAAAGCTACCGCCACATCCTGGTGGTAGTCGACGCATTTTCGAAATTCGTATGGCTTTATGCGACAAGATCAACCGACTCTGCGGAAGTAGTCCAGCGATTAACGAACCAAGCCACGACATTTGGAAATCCGCGCCGCATCATTTCCGATCGAGGCACCGCGTTTACCTCGAAAGCGTTCGAAAACTACTGTAGCGAACAGGGTATTGAGCATGTGTTGATCGCGACCGGCATCCCGAGAGGCAACGGACAAGTCGAAAGAGTTAACCGAACCCTTATCCCGGTGTTAACAAAAGTGAGCGCCCCGAAACCCGAAAACTGGTACCGTCACCTCGACGCGCTACAGAGATGCTTGAACGCGACGTACCATCGCAGCATCGGCACCACCCCGTTCGAGCTTTTATTTGGAGCACGCATGAGAACAAAGGAAGAGCTGTCCCTCACCGAATTACTACAAGCAGAATGGGTTGAAAAATTCCAACAAGAACGAAACGAATTGCGAGATGGCGCGAGGGAACAAATCTCGAAAGTGCAAGCCGAAAATAGGAAAACGTATGGCAAGAAAAGAAAAGAAGCGCGGATATACGAGGAAGGCGATCTAGTGGCGATTAAAAAAACGCAGAGGGGACCAGGACAGAAGCTCCTAGCAAAGTACATTGGTACGTACCAAATAACAAAAGCATTGCGTAATGAGCGGTATTTGGTACAAAAGATAGGCAACCATGAGGGACCCTTCGAAACCTCGACGGCCGCGGATCATGTAAAACCATGGACAAAGCCGCAGGCAGAATCAAACGAAAGCGATATAGAATAATTACAAAAGTTCGAAACCTAAACTGCGGAACTGGGGGGTCAGCGGCACCCGAGGACGGGTGCATTATTCCTCAAGGGGGAGAGTGTAAGGAGCAATGACTGGAGAAGACCGATCATATGGTCAAGATCGCAGACCCCAGAAAAACGAGAGCAACAAACTAGGAAGGCCGAGTTTGTTGACAACACAACGGAATAACCCAACGGTGCGAATGCGAGCGAGAGACGCGTGGGAAAAAGAGTACTTGGGAGAAAGTGAGAGAACGAAACAACGAGAGAAAGAGAGAGCGAATGTAACGAGGTATACATAAGGAGCGAGGACAAAGCGAGAGCGTCCTTTTTGGAGTGTGGCGAAAGCGATTGAAAAGCAAGCGACAGCGAATCACGGCGACAGCGATAACGCGTAATAGTTGTGCATCTGAGAATAAATATATGTTCATTTGTGCTGTAAATCGGAGGTTTCCTACGTCCCACACTCTGTTCCTACATATTGTTTTATATCAAATATGTAACTAATATACAAATCTCTAATAATATAAATTATATTCATAGAAGTATTTTAATTTTTCCCGAGCCTTTGTTGCAAACTCTAGTTTTAAAAAATAGAAAAGCCGGAAGATTTCGAAGAAACACAGATTTTATATCGATGTTTAAAAGCCACCATCTTGGAAATTAATTTAATGATGAAATACTTACTGTCATCAATATTGTCTCCAATTTTTTTCATATTTTTAGGCACAGTTATTATTAATTAAACCAAATTGAAAACCAATTCTTTCTACGAAAATTTAAAAGAATAACTTTAGGGTTACCCTGAAATTTTCAGAATATGTTTAATTGACACAAATCTATAAAACGTATTTTTTAAATTTTAATTATACAGGGTGATTCACGCAATTGTTACAAGTCATAACTCCGTTATTATTGCATTTACAAAAAAATGCCAAAGGAGAAAGATAAATGGTTCGAAGAGAACTACATCTGTAGGTCTTTAAATTTTTTTAGATGCAGCAGTGCATGTGCAATTAACAATTGCATCATTTCTTTAAATAGAAATGCATATTGTTTTTTACACAGATCGATTCTTCTGTTCATTCTACGTAAAAAATGATTAGGGTACACATGGCAAAAAATTATTAGATCTCGAGATATTTTCAAAAAATGTCTTTATTGAAGAAGATGCTCAAACGCTTCTCCATTACATTCTAAACATTTCTTATAACGTATTTTTATTGTTTGCATAACTGCGTTTAAATTATCTGCAGTTATTGCTGCACATTCCACTATGATTCTTTCTCTCAGATTCTCTACAGAATCTATGGGGTTTGAATAAATTCTATCTTTCAAATAACCCCACAGAAAAAGTCAAGGGGACTTAAATCAGGTGCACGGGCTGGCCAACGTATTGATGTATAAACGCAGTTATGCAAACAATAAAAAAACGTTATAAGAAATGTTTAGAATGTAATGGAGAAGCCTTTGAGCATCTTCTTCAATAAAGACATTTTTTGAAAATATCTCGAGATCTAATAATTTTTTGCCGTGTGTACCCTAATCATTTTTTACGTAGAATGAACAGAAGAATCGATCTGTGTAAAAAAACAGTATGCATTTCTATTTAAAGAAATGATGCAATTGTTAATTGCACATGCACTGCTGCATCTAAAAAAAATCGAAAGGCCTACAGATGTAGTTCTCTTCGAACCATTTATCTTCTTCCTTTGGCATTTTTTTGTAAATGCAATAATAACGGAGTTATGACTTGTAACAATTGCGTGAATCACCCTGTAGATAGACCCACATTAAAAAATTGTAAAACGCAACTTTTAGTATTTTTTATACAATTCTGAACAATTGCAATTTTTTAAAAAACTTCTTTTCACATCCTGCAGTAAACTAATTGCTCTAGTTTCCAAAAAAAGTTCAAATCGTATAGTATATTAAAATAGTGGTAAATCTACGCTACAGACAGGGATTGGAACGGTTATGAAAATAACTGTTTAAACTGTTATTTTTCGGTTCTGATTGAAATAGTTATTAAGAACCGAAATGATGTTATGTTATAACACTTATAACTGTTACGAGAATATCGGTACTGGCTGGCAGTTCTGGCTTATATCGGTTACGGTTACGATTTTGGAGAACCGATATTATGTATTTCAGTTCAGGATTTCGGTTCCGGATTTCGGTTCTCTGTCATTCTGTATTCTATATTGTGTTCGACCTAATATTTATTATTTAAACAATTTATAAATAAATAAATATTTATAATTTGTTTCTATATTTATTGTTTGAAATACCATTTCAATAATTTAAAACAATTGTTTAAATAAATAAATTTTTATAATTTGTATCTATAGTAATTATTTGAATTGTTATTTCAATAATAATTTATTGTTAAAATAATTGTTTAAATAAATAAATTTTTATAATTTGTTTCTATATTAATTATTTGAATTGTTATTTCTCAATAATAATTTATTGTTAAAATAATTTAAATAAATAAATTTTTATAATTTGTTTCCATATTCATTATTTGAATTGTTATTTCAATAATTTATTGTTAAAATAAATAGATTTTTATAATCTATACAAATTTGTTATTTGTTTTTATTTATTTAAACAATTATTTTCACAATAAATTATTAGAATAATATAATTCACAAATAGAAAAATATATAAATTTATTTATTTAAACCAGTGAGATGAGCAACCCCCGCGGACTGCAGTGGGCCAAAAGTGAAAACATAAGAATACGCGCGGGCCGCAACCGGCAACGGACGCAATTGTTGAAAGTAACAATTGAAAATCGACGACGAAGGCCGCCTCGCCGCGCCACTGGTGGCTCATGTCGGGCGAAGTTATTTTGTTTTCTGGTTCGAAAAAAACGTCGACGTTACAAACTTGAAAGGTTGGTTTCTCAAGATAAAAGTCTGCTCTATCGCGTGGTATAGTTCGATTTTCCGCTGGACCCTAATTTTTTGAGATAAATTGAAAAATATCCTCAAAAATTGGTGCAAAAGTAGTGTCTCTTCGTCTTTAATCATTGTTTAAACATGTTTAAACAATCATAATGTATTAATATTGGATATCACTGT
This sequence comes from Lasioglossum baleicum, assembly GCF_051020765.1. NCBI lineage: Eukaryota > Metazoa > Arthropoda > Insecta > Hymenoptera > Halictidae > Lasioglossum > Lasioglossum baleicum. Next base: position 188,376 of record NW_027469202.1, on the reverse strand, counting down.
ATTCGGGAAAGTCTACAGAATCTTTTGCTGTAAAGAACAATTCAATATCTTTTATAATAACCACAATATTTGTTTAAAGTTGAAAAATATGTTTTTTTTTCAAAGCCATGTTTTTCAAAAACTGTGCGTATAGGAGAAAAATTAAGGACAGATTCGGAATCAACGCAAAAAACTCTATAACAAGGACCCAACAGTATATTGAAAACAAATTTGGTGTTGGACAGTGTAATCGGTTCTCCAGAACCGTTAGGCCTGTTGCACAGTCGAGCGCAATTTTCCGGTCTCAAATACGTTCTAAAATTCTAAAAAAAATGTTACATATTTTGGATCCTAAGACGCATTTTATAGAATTTTTTCAGATTTTTTGGTTGCAAACTGTGGTCGTAAATAATGAAAAACCCCCCAAAAATCGGAAAAATATAGATTTCTAGAAAATATGAAAACATGCTTTTTACTGTTTGGTTCCTCGATAAAGTACTACAGCAGGCAGTGTCGTCAATTTTTTTCAGATTTTTTTATTGTGGGACATCATTGTAAAAATTTTTTCGACGTTTCTGCTGTGAGGAGGAAAATTATACTTATTGATTTTACCGCGGGTGTATATTAAGTAATTTTTAACGTTATTACATGTTATTATACATTACAAAACGCAATTGTTTGACCTAAGAAATGCGATTTAATAGAAAGAAGAATTGTGTTCTGTGCGCGATATATGTACATACTGTGACTCGCAAAAATTTTCGGACGCTCTAAAAATGATAACTTTTTTAATATTATACTATACGATTTGAACTTTTTGGGAACCTAGAAGAATTAGTTTAGTACAGGATGTGAAAATAATTTTTTCAAAAATAGTAACTGATCGGAATTGTAGAAAAAATGAGAGACACTTGGGGAAACTAAAACACCTGGCAGACGACTGTGAAGGGGTAGAAAGAATTAACATAGGTATAGAAAAGATAGTACAGGAGAAAAGAGTGGGAGAAATTGTAGAATGGGTTAGGAGTATAGAGAAAAAAAGGAAAGAATTAATCACAAGGGATAATCAAGAGAGAGGCAGGATTAGCGGGGAGACATTGGGATAGATCACATAGACAATAAGGTATTTGATGTGGCATGGGATATGGATGGATGGGTGGAGGAACGGATGAATGGATTGTAACAGACCTACATAACGTAGGCCTGTTACGAACAAACCCCTGTCACACCTCCACCGGTTATACACGACGACGCGAATCTAGTAACGTACCACCGGCCTCCTGTCATAACAACAACACCGCCTGTACCGCACGTACCCCGCACCCAGGCCCGTATTCCAACGGGAATCCAAATCAAACTTCCAAAATACCGTTCAGAAGAAGGTATACGTCACCATCAAAATACCGCACCGCACCACCGTCCCTTACCACCGAACCGTTCCTATAAAAGCCGTCGCGAACAGACTAAAATCACCTGAGTCTACCAGTAGCCATCCGGGAATCACCTCGTGCGATATTCCAGTGCTCTGAGTATTCTACCTGTAACCGTTGTCCACGTCTCCGCCGTTATCGGCATCCTGGTTCCGCTGGTACGAGCCGTGCTCTACCTCGAACACCCGGTGCGTCACCGGTCTCTTTCGCTAGGCGCGTCGCCTCCGAGAGTCGACAAACAAGAAGTGGTGTGTCACCCCTTCGGCTTCGTCGAAGAAATCCTGTTGTCCTGTCCGTCCGCTGGTGCGAGCCGTGCTCCACCTCGAACACCCGGTGCGTCACCGGTCACTTTCGTTAGGCGCGTCGCCTCCGAGAGCCAGCGAACAAGAAGTGGTGCGTCACCCCTTTGACTTCGTTGGAGAACCTCCTGTCCAGTTATCCTGTACTCCCGCTGGTGCGAGCTGTGCTCCACCTCGAACACCCGGTGCGTCACCGGTCACTTTCGCCAGGCGCGTCGCCTCCGAGAGCCGACGAACAAGAAGCGGTGCGTCACCCTTTGACTTCGTCGGAGAACCTCCTGTCCAGTTATCCTGTCGCTCCGCTGGTGCGAGTTGTACTCCACCTCGAACATACCCGGTGCGTCACCGGTATATTTCGTGAGACGCGTCGTCCACGAAATCGGCCGAACTAGAAGTGGTGCGTCACCCTTCGACGTCGCCTAAGAACCGCCTAGAAAGTCACCCTCGTGAGGCGAGTCGCCCACGAGGCCAGTCGAGCCAGACAAGGTGCGTCACCTTGACCGAACTCCCTGAACGACTGTCCGGAGGAACTTCGATGACCCGTGCGTCACGGACATCGAAGGACCACTACAACCCGGCCTAGGTAGGGAGATCACGACGACAGTCGCGATCTAACCCTACGCCTGTCCATCCTGCCTGCACCCTACGCCTCTTACAGGTAGTACTCTCACGGTCACACGTTTTAAACTCACGGGCACCGTAGCACTATCACCGTGCACTATATCCTGAGGAACCGTATCCTGAGGCACCGTAGCTTACGCGTCCGAAAGGCAGCGAGTATAATTTATTTACCCGCAACCGACTCATCTCAGTTATTTCACCCGTACCGACTCCGTTCCTCGCGTCGTCACTCCACTTGTCGTTTAGAACCCTGGGTCGGCGAGCTGTTCAACACCAAGGAGCCCGAACGCGAGGAAGCCGAACGACGACGAAACACACCTGTTTCAGGATAAATAGAGGGATGAATGGCTTCGAGAATTATAATCCATGTCCAATTTCTGGGCCACGAGGCTGAAATAAATAAATAAATACGTATTTACTTACTTACTAAAAATTGCATTTTACAACATCTTTATATGGGCCGACATTGAAAATTTAAAAAATACGTTTTGTAAATCTGTGTCAATTAAACATATTCTGAAAATTTCGTCAAAATCGGTCGACGTTGCAATGAGCTACAAACGTTTTAATATAAAATAATAATTCTTAAAAAATATTCTGTTATTTTACACCGATATACCCGACCCGACCCGTATCATGTTACAATGTTTCACTCCACTCCACGGCGACCGAAACCCTCGAGCTTCACTTCCCTTTTCTCCGTTCGTCATCATAGAATAGTGTTTCCTGAAAATTGAATGTCTCTAGCCAGACTCGAGTTTTCGACATTTATAGCAAGCTTGCTATAATCGTATCTTATTTGTCAAAATTTAGTTTTCCATTTAAAATATTTTGTTGTTAAAACTCATCAATAGTTTTAAATAGTACTTGAACAATATTAAAAATGATACTGAAATATTGGAATGAAGGGTCTAGCCGGACGAGGTAGTCCTCCGAATTATTTAAACAGCCGTTGCGCCATTCAATTTTCGGTCAATTTTTCCCATTTACTTGCATTAATTTAATCATATAATTGCATTTAATTGAAATTGATAATTGAGATTTTTTCCCGATTTTTTGGTTCAAAATGTTAATTACACAAACTGAAAAACACGCAAAAATTCGACAAATGCAGATTTATTTGAGAAACTGAAAAGTAGCATTGATCATATTTTTAGACTAGCAACATACCAGAACTTTTTTTACGACAGCGCGTAAACGACAAAGAGGGACTTTTCAATGACTCCAAGAAAAATTATAAACTTAATGACTCCGAGAAAAATAAAGAACTTAATGACGCTGAGGAAAATGAAAAATTTAATAACTCCAAGAAAAATGGAAACTTCAATGACTCTATGAAAAAACTTGACGGCACTGAGGAAAATGAAAAATTTAATAACTCCAAGAAAAATGGAAAACTTAATGACTTTGAAAAAAATAAAGAACTTACTGACTCTGAGGAAAATGAAAAATTTAATAACTCCCAGTTAACAAGCAGTCTTCAATACCTCTTAAAAATGCAATTAATCATGTAGGGATTGATCAGGTGTTTCTCGCTATATTAAAAAATATTTACAAATCCTTTGACAAATTCTGCTTTGTGGCGTCAGGATACTGCTTTCGACATACCATCACAGTTTGTATAGTATACATATATTATTTCTCCTCTTTGTTTCTAGATAAAATTTTATTATGATCCTCCATTAGTTTAACGCCCCGTTCAGCGGTATCATTGACCACCTTCAGTCCATGTTTCAGTCAGACTACTTATTACTCATAATAACTTCTTTTTCCGATATTAGAACTATTTTTACCACGTTTTTATTAGCTCGCTTTCTTGTTCTTCTGTAGATTGGAGCGTATTAATGAATTTATTTATATATAATATCTCTGTCAGTTATGTATACATATATGAAAAAACTCTTCAAACAAAAGTTGTAGTATATAAGGAGGTGGATATAGTGTAACAGACCTGCACCGAGCAGGCCTGTCACCAACGGTTCTTTTCGAATACAGCCCCAAAACAAGGGCGGACGCGACCGAAACGTACCGAAAACAGTACGAACCCTCTACCGCACCACCAACCCTCACCACGATGTTAATAATATATAAGCCGCGACAAATAAGACAAATTACCGCATTCCGTCTAGAAGTATTCTAGACTCCACTCCTGTAGTCCTGCCTGAGACGAGCCGTCACAGCGATCACCAGGAAGCCGACACTTCTCCTGTCCAGGGTGAGTATCCTCACCGAAATCCATTTCGCCGAGCCGCCGAAATACCCTCACCGAAATCCGTTTCGCCGAGCCGTCGAAACATCCTCACCGAAATCCGTTTCGCCGAGCCGTCGAAACATCCTCACCGAAATCCGTTTCGCCGAGCCGTCGAGACTCCCACACCACAAAACCCGTTTCGCCGAGCCGTCGAAACCTCCACACCAAAGTCCGTCTCGCCGAGCCGCCGGGACTCCCGCACCAAAAAGCCTGTTTCGCCGAGCCGTCGAAACCTCCACACCAAAGTCCGTCCCGCCGAGCCGTCACCAAAAACCCGTTTCGCCGAGCCGTCGAAACCTCCGCACCAAAGTCCGTCCCGCCGAGCCGCCGAGGCTCCCACACCGAAGTCCATTTCGCCGAGCCGCCGAGACTGTCCTTCCGACATCCGTTCGCCGAGCCGTCGAACTCCCCGCGCTGACCTTCACGCCGCCGAGCCGTCGAAAAATACACCGTCGCACCCTTCCGGTCCACCACTCCACTGAGTCATCCGCCGATTCCGCCGAGGCACCGAAATATCCGACAACCACCGCCGGTCCCGCCGAATCACCGAACGCCCCGCCGCTACCGCCGAAGCCACCGAGTTCCGATAAACCGTTCCGCTCCGCCGAACCACCGGAATTCGCGCCGCTAATGATCGTTCACCGCCCGAATTATTCTACCGCGATGCCCGTCGTGCACCGCCCCGATTCACGCAGGCACACTGCTACCATGCAACCCCGTCGCACCTAATTAGCAGCGTTGTTTATACGTGTACACTCGTTTACAGTCTTTAAATATAGTGCGTCATTTAACGTAACTGTTGTTTCCGAATTCTTTCCGAACCTTCGCACCTCGTCTTCCCGCACCGGCCGACTCCCCTCGTCAGCTAACGAACCTTGGTCCGACGAGCTGTCCACACTGAGGGGTCAGCACCGCGACGATTCCGATTACCGCAGGAATCGACAACCGTTACATGGCGCCCGAACAGGGACCTGGTGCGAAGAAACCGCGATAATAACAACAGTTACCCGGTCGACCGAGAATTAGAGACTGAACGGGCAAACACGTCGTCGCACGCAATCGACAATAGACTAGGCCGCCGCGTAGTAAATACATAACATCCCCGGAACCGACTACCGAAAGTACGAGCCCACGGCGAACCGATCACAACCAAGGCCGTGCACGTCATCTCGTGTATACACGGCGATACACGCGCGGATTCAAATCTTATGGAATGCCGGCAAGAGACACCCTCCGCCAGACGAGAGCACGATTAATCGCCGACCTACGCCTACGAAATTTACCCGTCACCGGGACGACACCAGAGTTACGACAGAGGTGGGAGGATTTTACGAACCAGCAACCCACTAATCCATCCGACATGGCCGAGCCGAAAACGCCGACACTCCAGAGCACCGCCGACATACAACTCGGCGCGTCCACCAGTCAAACCACCCTCTTACACGTCCCCAACGTCCCTATGCACGGGGATCCTTGCAAAAATTTGGACCGCATGAGGAAATGGGGATGCACTAGCGACGGAAAAGACCCATACGCGTTCATAGAACGAATCGCCGAGTTACAAGCCTCGTATCAATTTACCGATAACGAATTATTAAGGGGGTTACCCGAATTACTACGGGGGGACGCTCAGTTATGGTACCGAAACGCACGCCTACAGATTTCGCACTGGGCCGAGTTCGCCGACAAATTCATCGCATTCTTTTCCCCAAACAGTACCCGGGTACAGCGAGAACGCGAAGCACGCGACCGTATGCAACGACCCGGGGAACCGTTCAACTCGTTTATGAACGCCCTAAATACACTGACCCGACGCGCAATGATTCCCCCCGAGGAAAGCCTCGAATTAATTTTCGAAAACATGCTACCGGAGTACGCGGCGATCATTAACCCGGACACCATCTCGAGTACCGACGACCTACTCAGACAGGTACAGCGTATCGAAAGAGCTAACGATAGGAAAAATCGCCTCAGCCGCACTTACGCGCGGACAGCAGCTGTCACAACCGATGGCCTCCGGAACCCCGACCTCCCGTATCGCACCGAATGGAACGAGGACAGTTCACCTCGAGCCGAAGTGAACTCAATCCCGACCAACGCATATCACGTGGACACCCACTGCTGGCGGTGTAAACAACGCGGACATCAGCGCTTCGAATGTCGAAACCAGTATAGAAAATTTTGCTCAAGATGTGGTAGAGATGGGGTACTGACCCGAGAGTGTCACCCACCGGGAAACGGACCGAGGGGCACGCCGCAGATGGGCAGCCGCCGGCCCCAATAATCACCTACACCCCGCGCCCGTTCACACGCATCCAACTCCTGGGACGAGAAGTAGAGGCACTACTGGACACAGGCTCGCAATTATCCTGCATCAACGAGGAAGTCCAGGAGTGGGCACACCAGCGAGGGTTCACGGAACTCACACCAGCCAGACGCATCGGATTAGCCGACGGTTCCGATATAGTACCGATCGGCAAGATCACATTACCGTTCAGTATAGGAGGGCAGACGCAGACACAAGAATTCACCATCCTGCCGAAGATGGGACCGCCGGTCTTGTTGGGGATCCGAGCAATCGCACGATTGCAGATCACCTTAACCCCACCACCTGACGTCGCTTCCTGGCCCGCCGACTACTTAGCCGAACCGTGCCTACAGGTAGGCCTCCGAAAACCGCCAGAGGACGAACAAAAACGACTGGAATCTTTTTTAGAACAGGAGATGAAACTATTCGAGACCGTTCCAGGGCGCACCACGCTCACTCAACACCGCATCAAACTGACCGACGGCACGCCTATCAAACAACGGTACCGCCCGAGAAACCCAGCGATGCAGGCAGTAATCAACGAAGAAGTGGAAAAGATGCTACAGGAGGGGATTATTGAACCATCGGACAGCCCGTGGAGTTCACCAGTCGTCGTAGTCAGAAAGAAAGACGGCAAGCCACGCTTCTGCGTCGACTTCCGCAGACTGAACGATCGATCCGAGAAAGACGCCTATCCATTACCTCAAATACAGGCTACCCTCGACAAGTTGCGAGGCGCAAAGTACTTGACCACCTTAGACCTCAAAAACGGATACTGGCAAATCCCTTTAGAGAACTCCAGCCGGCCGCTCACCGCCTTTACGGTACCCGGTAAAGGACTATTCCAATTTACGGTTATGCCATTTGGATTACATTCAGCGCCAGCCACTTTCCAGCGCCTACTCGACCAGATCATCGGGCCCGAACTCGAGCCGTTTGCATTTGCCTACCTCGATGATATTATCGTTGTAAGCAAAACGTTCGAGGAACACCAGAGGCATCTCCGAGAAGTTTTCCGCCGGCTCCGCACCGCCGGGCTACGTCTCAACCCGGAAAAATGCCGATTCTGCGTAGATAGCCTCCGATATCTCGGCCACGTCGTAGACCAACAAGGTATTAGGACTGACCCCGAGAAGACCAGCGCAATCGCACGGCTCACGGCGCCAAAAACGATACGAGAAGTACGCCGATTCCACGGAATGGCATCCTGGTACCGGCGGTTCGTGCCGAACTTCGCCGAGATCGTGGAACCATTAACCCAACTTACCAGGAAGAACGCCAAGTGGAGATGGACCGAAGCCGAAGAACACGCCTTCCAAACCATGAAGGACAAACTAATCGCCGCCCCGATACTCGCCTGTCCGGACTTCAACGAGCCGTTCACGCTCCAGACAGACGCCAGCGACCACGGCCTTGGTGTCGTACTGACCCAGGGCCCCGAAGAACAGGAAAGGGTCATAGCCTACGCCAGCCACACGCTGAGCACAACCGAGCGCAACTACAGCGCTACCGAAAAAGAATGCCTCGCAGTAATCTGGGGCATTCGAAAAATGAAGCCCTACCTGGAAGGCTATCGTTTTTCCGTCATCACCGACCATCAAGCACTGCGATGGCTCCGACAGATGGACAGCCCCACCGGCAGGCTCGCAAGATGGGCACTCGAGCTACAACAATACGATTTCGACATAAAATACCGACCGGGAAAGTTAAACCAGGTAGCAGACGCGCTGTCCAGAGTCGAAATCACTCCCGGCGTGAACGTGATCCAACCAAAACAACCAGCAGATTCATGGTACCAGAAGAAAGTCGATGCAGTCCAGACAAACCCCGCGTCCGTCCCGGAGTACCAAATACGCGGAGGGAAGCTATACCGCCATATATTGCACCAGCTAGATTACAACGAGCCCGAGCCGGGCGACGCTTGGAAAATCTGCGTGCCCAGCAACGAGCGAGAAGCGCTCCTCCGACAACATCATGACGACCCGACCGCCGGACACTTAGGAGTCGCCAAAACAATCGTCCGACTCGCCCAGCGATTTTATTGGCCGGGAATGTTCCGCGAAACCGCCAGTTACGTTCGCAGCTGCGCCAGCTGCCAACGTTACAAAACACCACCGCAACTGCCACCAGGAAAACTCCACGCCAACCCAGGAACACAACCCTGGCACACCGTCTCCGTTGACCTAGTCGGACCACTACCACGGTCACGACGAGGTCATATCTGGCTACTCGTAGCACTAGACAAGTTCACCAAATGGGTCGAACTTACGCCCCTACGAAAGGCCACCAGCGCCGCCGTCGCCGCCGCCGTACAAAAGGAAATCATTCTACGTCACGGAGCACCGAACACCGTCATCTCCGACAACGGAAAACAATTCATCGGAGAACCATTTACCAGCCTACTCCGAGCAGCCGGTACCGAGCATCGACGGACGCCACCGTATTCGCCCCAATGCAATCCGGTCGAACGTGCAAACAAAGTGGTAAAAACCATGCTGGCCCAATACACCGGGGAGCACCACGACCGATGGGACGAGAAATTGGACGAGGTCCGATTCGCTATTAACACCGCATGGCACGAATCTACCGGCTACAGCCCGGCGTACCTCAACCAGGGCCGGGAACTGCGAGCCCCTGGACAACCACCGACCGAGACCGGCCCCGACGTACCGCAACACCGATGGAAAAACCTCCGAGCAGCACAAGAACTGGCCAAGCTACATTTGGCCCAAGCATTCGGCCGACAGGCCAAATACTACAACCTGCGACACCGAGACTGGAGACCTGCAATCGGCAACCGAGTATGGAAAAGAGAGCACACGCTGTCCGATAAAGGGGCGGGCATTGCCGCGAAACTAGCTCCAAAATACAGCGGGCCTTACACGGTCGGCCGCATAATATCGCCGGTCATCGTAGATCTCCACAGCGACAACGGGAAATGGGCGCGACACATTCACGTCCACGATCTAAAACCAGATCAAGGAACGGGCACGGAACCGAAAGAACCTGCGACCGAAATACGGAAACCAACCCTCCCGCCCATCCCGTCCGATCAAAACACAACGGCATCCGCAAACCCCGAACCACGCCGCCGCGGGCGTCCTAGGAAAAATCCGAAACCGCTTATATGTTCACAGGTCAACATGGTAGATTTTTACGCCGGGCTAGAAGACCTCTTCGACGAGCCGTTGGAGAGGCCACCGACTCCAGCCACGCCGGAGCACCTGGCAACGACCACCGCAGACACCGAAGAACGACAAGCCCCACCCCGGACAACCCGGTACATGGCAATAGAGAAAGCCCCTCCAGCGCCAGCACCAACCGCCAAGAGGGCCAGGCCCACCATAAGGTCCAACAAAGTGGTCGACCTAAACATTCAAATCGCCACGAGGAAACCGACGAGACCACGGCCGGTCACAACCTCCCGCACCACAAGGACACCGCAGGAACCGAAGGGCGGTGAGACCACTAGACGAATGGGCACCACTGCCACGACCATATGACCCGTCACGTGGTATAAACGGGACCCCCCCGAAACAGAGGTCGAGGTTATATGGCCACCCTTGACCATAGAACAACACCGAGCCAAACTGGGGGCCGGACCATTCCCGGGGCGCGGACACCCACCAGCACCGGCCAAATGGTGGGACAACATCATAAAGCCGCCAAGCCGAAAGCGAGGGGCCACACCAACCACGAGCACAGCAGAGCCGACAACACCCACGAAAAGGGAGAAAAAAGAGATCGAGATCATCACGATCGTCGACCCCCAAATCGACACCGTCACCGGGAACGACGCAGCCACGAGGACCACGACGGCAAACACGGCAGACGCGGGAAACGAGAAACCCGGTAATAACGGCCTACCGGCCAACCCCACGCAACTAGCCGCAGCAACAGCGCTACCCCCTGTGCCATATGTGGGAGAGGACACACCATGCCCCACCGCATGGTACACACTGCCGACCGGACGACTAGTCGAAGTGCCGTTGCGATACATAACCTCGAAGGCGAGGGAGTTCCGGCCGTCCAGCGGGAAGGAGCGCTGGATTCTATTTTTTAATAAAGACCAGACCCTACGCCGGTGTAAGTTAAGGAACGCTAACCCGCGCACGGAAGAGTAGAGGAACACGTATATATATATATAGATAGAATTTTTTTTTTCTCTTTTTTTTGCCTCCTCCTCTTCATTGCACATTTTTTTTTCTCTGCTTTTTCTTTTCTCTTCTCCCGGTCGATTACCGAGCGCCAAGCCGCGAAAAGATGTACATAGTTAGATATAAGCCGTCTCATTCATTGCGCCCAGGAGCACGGGATAAAATTTTTTTGTAAATACAGGATATAATTTTTATTACGCTTTCTATTACCGACACCGAGCGCCGAGTCGCAGAAGGGTTCTTTTGGTTGTAATTTGTGGTTACCAAGCGAAATAAAGGCATTGTGGCCACGTATACTCGCCAGGACCGATACTTTTTCGCCAACCCGAAGAAAGAGGGGGATGTAACAGACCTGCACCGAGCAGGCCTGTCACCAACGGTTCTTTTCGAATACAGCCCCAAAACAAGGGCGGACGCGACCGAAACGTACCGAAAACAGTACGAACCCTCTACCGCACCACCAACCCTCACCACGATGTTAATAATATATAAGCCGCGACAAATAAGACAAATTACCGCATTCCGTCTAGAAGTATTCTAGACTCCACTCCTGTAGTCCTGCCTGAGACGAGCCGTCACAGCGATCACCAGGAAGCCGACACTTCTCCTGTCCAGGGTGAGTATCCTCACCGAAATCCATTTCGCCGAGCCGCCGAAATACCCTCACCGAAATCCGTTTCGCCGAGCCGTCGAAACATCCTCACCGAAATCCGTTTCGCCGAGCCGTCGAAACATCCTCACCGAAATCCGTTTCGCCGAGCCGTCGAGACTCCCACACCACAAAACCCGTTTCGCCGAGCCGTCGAAACCTCCACACCAAAGTCCGTCTCGCCGAGCCGCCGGGACTCCCGCACCAAAAAGCCTGTTTCGCCGAGCCGTCGAAACCTCCACACCAAAGTCCGTCCCGCCGAGCCGTCACCAAAAACCCGTTTCGCCGAGCCGTCGAAACCTCCGCACCAAAGTCCGTCCCGCCGAGCCGCCGAGGCTCCCACACCGAAGTCCATTTCGCCGAGCCGCCGAGACTGTCCTTCCGACATCCGTTCGCCGAGCCGTCGAACTCCCCGCGCTGACCTTCACGCCGCCGAGCCGTCGAAAAATACACCGTCGCACCCTTCCGGTCCACCACTCCACTGAGTCATCCGCCGATTCCGCCGAGGCACCGAAATATCCGACAACCACCGCCGGTCCCGCCGAATCACCGAACGCCCCGCCGCTACCGCCGAAGCCACCGAGTTCCGATAAACCGTTCCGCTCCGCCGAACCACCGGAATTCGCGCCGCTAATGATCGTTCACCGCCCGAATTATTCTACCGCGATGCCCGTCGTGCACCGCCCCGATTCACGCAGGCACACTGCTACCATGCAACCCCGTCGCACCTAATTAGCAGCGTTGTTTATACGTGTACACTCGTTTACAGTCTTTAAATATAGTGCGTCATTTAACGTAACTGTTGTTTCCGAATTCTTTCCGAACCTTCGCACCTCGTCTTCCCGCACCGGCCGACTCCCCTCGTCAGCTAACGAACCTTGGTCCGACGAGCTGTCCACACTGAGGGGTCAGCACCGCGACGATTCCGATTACCGCAGGAATCGACAACCGTTACAATAGTATCAAAGAAAAAAAATTTTTTCAAAGTCATTATTTAAAGTTTTCAAGGTCACGGATGTTTTTTCTATCAACAACTGTTTATGCTATATATGGATTCTTAAAGAGAAAAAAGACAAATTCAACGATATATCATAACGTCTATTTATGTCATGATTTAAAAAATTCTCATTTTCCATTAAAAACTCATTTTTCCATGATCCAAACGGCCCCAAAATTTTTCCAGACCATTTTCTCAACATTTGTCACAATTCTGGTTTACGGGACCAAAAAAATTTCATGGTCGAAAAATAAGGTCCACCTTAATGTTGCATATACGTAAATTACGAGAAGCAGTAAAGAGTGCTTAACGTCGAAGAAGAAAATCCGGGTAACTAAAACATAATATGTACTACATTCCACGTTATTAGAATAATTGTAGTTTAATTATGATATATTTTAAAATTGATATAATTATATCAACATTTTTTATTTACACCTAAAAACGCCACTGTCTCGGAAGGAAATGGACATTCGAGACAAGCAATGAAATTAGAGCATCATTGCGAAAAAAGATGAGTTTGCAATAACCTCAATATACATTTTATGAAATTCTATTATAATTATAGTTATGACTGTATTTTTTAATAAATAAACTTGTGTATGCTAGTATAGAATCAATTTATATATATTATACAATTTATTTTATTATTTGTTTGACAACTAATAAATCTACAAATTGATTCATAAACTAAAAAATACTTCCTGCATTTTCGTATTCTCCAATCAGTCCAAATAAATACCATCAACCTGTTCTCGATCATATACCAATTTTTATTAATGCAATTATGACAGTAACAAAACGTTTCTATTTAAAATGAATACATATTTTGAACATAGTTTTTACATTTTTAATTTTTTGGAAGGTTAAAAAATGTAATTAAAAAAGTAATGAAAAATAAAAATTAAAAAGAAATCCCCGCTGCACGGGGACTCGAATGCTAGCTCCAGATTGCGATTCATACGCTCGACGGCTCGACAGCCAAATTTCAGTTTCGCTTCCGCCGTAAAGCAATACAACATGGCAACATGGCAAGTGCTAAAAATAGATTGTGGCTGGCATAAGCGCACAAGCAGCGCACACGGATATAGTAAAGGTACGCTGGGGAGTGTAGCGCGCGGGCGCGTTGCTAACACGATACAGTGTCTTCTGTGGTGGCCTCTGGTGGCCTCCTGTTCCTCACTCCAGTCAGAATATATCCTAGAGGGCGTAAGAGAAATATTCGAGCGACATAGATGTCGTCAGATGTGCTAACAGTAAAGTGGGTTCTGTTTCTTGCTAAAGATGATGTAGGTTCTGTTCCATGCTAAAGATGATGTAGGAGCTGTTCCAGGCTAAACATGATGTAGGAGCTGTTCCAGGCTAAACATGATGTGGAGACAAAAGCGGCACCACCGACGAGATACTGTTAAAGACTGCCAGCCTTACGGGAGTTGGCGGGACTCGAATTTTTCGGTGTTCTCTTACGCCCTCTAGGATATATTCTGACTGGAGTGAGAAACAGGAGGCCAACGACGGCATTTCGTCGGTGCAGAAGACACTGTATTGGTATCGTGTTAGCAACGCGCCCGCGCGCTACACTCCCCAGCGTACCTTTACTATATCCGTGTGCGCTGCTTGTGCGAGCCACAATCTATTTTTAGAACTTGCCATGTTGCCATGCTTTACGGCTTACGGAAACGAAACTGAAATTCGACTGTCGAGCCGTCGAGCGTATGAATCGCAATCTGGAGCTAGCCTTCGGGTCCCCGTGCAGCGAGGATTTTTTTTTTATTTTTATTTTTCATTACTTTTTTAATTACATTTTTTAACCTTCCAAAAAATTAAAAATGTTAAAACTATGTTCAAAATATGTATTCATTTTAAATAGAAACGTTTTGTTACTGTCATAATTGCATTAATAAAAATTGGTATATGATCGAGAATAGGTTGATGGTATTTATTTGGACTGATTGGAGAATACGAAAATGCAGGAAGTATTTTTTAGTTTATGAAACAATTTGTAGATTTATTAGTTGTCAAACAAATAATAAAATAAATTGTATAATATATATAAATTGATTTTATACTAGCATACACAAGTTTATTTGATCTTCTGTCTTCCTATAATAAAAAAACACAATCATAACTATAATTATAATAGAATTTCATAAAATATTGAGGTTATTGCAAACTCATCTTTTTTCGCGATGATGCTCTAATTTTATTGCTTCTCTCGAATGTCCATTTCCTTCCGAGACAGTGCGTTTCTAAGTGTAAATAAAAAATGTTGATATAAAATGTATCATAATTAAACTACAATTATTCTAATAACGTAGAATGTAGTACATATTAAGTTTTAATTACCAGGATTTTCTTCTTCGACGTTAAGCACCCTTTACTGCTTCTCGTAATTTACGCATATGGACATTAGGGTGGACCTTATTTTTCGACCAAGAAATTTTTTTGTCCCGTAAACCAGAATTGTAACAAATGTTGAGAAAATGATCTGGAAAAATTTTGGGGCCGATTGGATCATGGGAAAATGAGGCGCAGCAAATTGAGGCGCAGTAGTCTGACTGAAACATAGACTGAAGGTGGTCAATGATACCGCTGAACGGGGCGTTAAACTAATGGAGGATCATAATAAAATTTTATATCGAAACAAAGAGGAGAAATAATATATACTATACAAACTGTGATGGAATATCGACAGCAGTATCCTGACGCCACAAAACAGATTTGTCAAAGGATTTTTAAATATTTTTTAATATAGAGAGAAACACCTGATCAATCCCTACATGCGATTAATTGCATTTTTAAGAGGTATTGAAGACAGCTTATTAACTGAGAGTTATTAAATTTTTCATTTTCCTCAGAGTCAGTAAGTTCTTTATTTTTCTCGGAGTCATTAAGTTTTCCATTTTTCTTGAAGTTGTTCTATTTTTCATTTTCCTCAGTGTCGTCAAGTTTTTTCATATAGTCCAGTCGGCAGGTCGAAAAAAGGCGTCTACCTGGAAAGTATTCCGAACTTAATGAAATTTTGACACGTCATTTAGGGGTACTCTGGGGTGTCGAATCTCAGTTTTCGACCTCGAGGACCCTGTGCTAACTTGGGGAGGGGGAAAAAACCACTACTTTTATTACCTTGTTTTGGTTTTTCGCCTATCGGGCTCGAGTCGGGTACGCGATACATCAGACACATCGGGAAGCTCATGACTAGACTGCGGATTTTATGCATGTATGACAAAAATGTACACGTTCAATTTAAAGCAGTGGACATGTTAAAAATATTTAAGGACATCAACGTATTAGTTTCAGCTTAATAGGATAATTAAAAGAAGAATACAATTTATATTTGGCTCATGTGCCGTGCAATCAATGCAAACATTTTTTATTTTGCATAAAGATCCGCAGTGTACTCATGACTCACCTTTGTCGGGCGGCTTCTAAAACAATAGAACAAGATCGCGCGAACGAGTTATCGCGATACCCGAGAATCAACTGTGCGTTCTTATGAAATAGATAATAATAATAATGGTACGTATTTCTTTCATAACTTGTCCATAATGTGATTTTTATATAAGTACAATTAGGTATATTCGCCAAACGCGTGCCTGCTCTTTATTTGTATTAAAGCTTGAATAATGCACGTTTCATGTGAAAAACTTGAAAGACAATATTTCTAGCTTTTTAACGAATTTTCTCCGAATGAACTTAGATATGTATCGATAATATCATTAAAATGTCTTTACGGAAGTTATACAATACACCTAGAAGATTACAATATGGTAAAATATGGCATTAATTCAATGACTCCAAGAAAAATGGAAAACTTAATGACTCCGAGAAAAATAAAGAACTTAATGACACTGAGGAAAATGAAAAATTGAATAACTCCAAGAAAAATGGAAAACTTAATGACTCCGAGAAAAGTAAAGAACTTACTGACTCTGAGGAAAATGAAAAATTTAATAACTCTCAGTTAATAAGCTGTCTTCATTACCTCTTAAAAATGCAATTAATCGCATGTAGGGATTGATCAGGTATTTCTCTCTATATTAAAAAATATTTAAAAATCCTTTGACAAATCTGTTTTGTGGCGTCAGGATACTGCTGTCGATATTCCATCACAGTTTGTATAGTATATATTATTTCTCCTCTTTGTTTCTATATAAAATTTTATTATGATCCTCCATTAGTTTAACGCCCCGTTCAGCGGTATCATTGACCACCTTCAGTCTATGTTTCAGTCAGACTACTTATTATTCATAATAACTTCTTTTTCCGATATTATAACTGTTTTTCTTTTGTAGATTGGAGCACATTAATGAATTTATTTATAAGGGAGTAGAGAGACTTCCAGGATTGCAAAATATTCATTTACTCATTTCTCGATAATACAAACACGGGGTTTTTCACTAGTCAAAAACGCTAGATAAAACATCGATCTAGGGCGCTATCTGCCTCAAAAGTCCTATTTTTTCGTTTACGAGGCGTAATTTGCATTATTCGGCAGCATGTAGCTATGAAAATAGCTATACATATGCGCAGTTGTATGCTTCCGAATAATGCAAATTACGCCCCTTAATATCTCTGTCAGTTATGTATGTATGAAAAATCTCTTCAAACAAAAGTTGTAGTATATAAGTAGGTGGATATAGTATCAGAGAAAAAATTTGGTTTCAAAGTAATTATTTCAAGTTTTCAAGGTCACGGATGTTTTTCTATCAACAACAGTTTATGCTATATATGGATTCTTAAAGAGAAAAAAGACAAATTCAACGATATATCATAACGTCTATTTATGTAAAGATTTAAAAAATTCAAAATTTCCAAATTTGCTGCGCCTCATTTTCCCATGATCCAATCGGCCCCAACATTTTTCCAGATCATTTTCTCAACATTTGTTACAATTCTGGTTTACGGGACCAAAAAATTTCATGGTCGAAAAATAAAGTCCAGCCTAATGTACATATACGTAAATTACGAGAAGCAGTAAAGGGTGCTTAACGTCGAAGAAGAAAATCCTGGTAATTAAAACTTAATATGTACTACATTCTACGTTATTAGAATAATTGTAGTTTAATTATGATACATTTTATATCAACATTTTTTATTTACACTTAGAAACGCACTGTCTCGGAAGGAAATGGACATTCGAGAGAAGCAATAAAATTAGAGCATCATCGCGAAAAATTATGAGTTTGCAATAACCTCAATATTTTATGAAATTCTATTATAATTATAGTTATGACTGTGTTTTTTTATTATAGGAAGACAGAAGATCAAATAAACTTGTGTATGCTAGTATAAAATCAATTTATATATGTTATACAATTTATTTTATTATTTGTTTGACAACTAATAAATCTACAAATTGTTTCATAAACTAAAAAATACTTCCTGCATTTTCGTATTCTCCAATCAGTCCAAATAAATACCGTCAACCTGTTCTCGATCATATACCTATAGGTATAATAAGGTATTAATATATTTTTATTAATGCAATTATGACAGTAACAAAACGTTTCTATTTTAAATGAATACATATTTTGAACATAGTTTTTATATTATTAATTTTTTGGAAGGTAAAAAATGTAATTAAAAAAGTAATGAAAAATAAAAATAAAAAAAAATCCCCGCTGCACGGGGACCCGAATGCTAGCTCCAGATTGCCATTCATACGCTCGACGGCTCGACAGCCGAATTTCAGTTTCGTTTCCGCCGTAAAGCAATGCAACATGGCAACATGGCAAGTGCTAAAAATAGATTGTGGCTGGCATAAGCGCACAAGCAGCGCACACGGATATAGTAAAGGTACGCTGGGGAGTGTAGCGCGCGGGCGCGTTGCTAACACGATACATACAGTGTCTTCTGCACCGACGAAATGCCGTCGGTGGCCTCCTGTTTCTCACTCCAGTCAGAATATATCCTAGAGGGCGTAAGAGAACACCGAAAAATTTTAGGCTCGCCAACTCCCGTAAGGCTGGCAGTCTTTAATAGTATCTCGTCGGTGTGTCAGGTCTATTCCTATATCTCGTCTGTGATAATACTATATGTATATGTATAATTCTCTTATTCTATTCTTATTTCCGTTATTATCACCATTGTAATAATTGTTTACAATATAATCGATAGTTTATAGATGAAGGAAAAATGAAAGTAATTACTACGTAATATTCTACAAATGTATATTGGAATTTAAATAGTAATTTGAACATTATTGCGTTATATATAAAATAATGATTCTTAAAAAATATTCTGTTATGTTATGTAATGACAAAATTCAATCGTTCTTATTAAGATCCTTAGTAGGAAACAAAAAATTAATTTTTTTACTTATTTATCCCATACTTGTAATGCTCGATAGCATTATTGACTGCAATTATTAAAGCAGAGGTAGTAACAAGATAAAAGTATTAACTAATTTTCGACGGCTCCTATCCATACAATGTTATTTAGAGGCAATATTTCGTACGAAGATATCTAAAAAAATAATTCTATTTGACTCTATACGAATATTTCTTGCACCATATATGACGCTATATAAAAAGTGCGTGTAACATTATTTTATTTCATTCTGAACTGAAGCACTTCCTGAAACATGATTCATTTATGAGTACATTGTGCGACGAGGCGAAGAGCTAGCAGACGAAGTCGAAGTCGAAATCTTAAAAGAATAAGGACTCTTCGCGTCTCTTTTTTTCCCGACGCTGTCCTTCTTTGTGTCGGAAACTTGCGTACCGTCGCTCATTGCATAAGCAAATATCATCGGAATTATATAATTTTGGTACCATTTTCATAAAAAGAAACAAAATTCACCAAATATGTTAAGGAAAATCCTATAAAAAAGTAATGATAAATAATTAAGCTTTGTTGTTTGATTAATAGTCTCACACCAATATACCCGACCCGACTAGGGCTGTTCGAGTACTCGCAAAATGCGAGCCGAGCTAAGCTCGACTCGATTGGTCGAGTCGAGTACTCGCACGAAGCGAGCGGCTCGCACGATGCGAGTAGCTCGCATCGATGCAAGCTACCCGCATCGAAGCGAGCTACTCGCGCCGACGTCATCGGCTCGCATCGGTGCGAGTTACTTGCATCGATGCGAGTACTCGACCGGCTCGATCAATCCAGTCGCGAGCTTAGCTCAGCTCGCACCGATCCACAGTGCGCCGGTATGCCTGTTTCTTGGACAAAATTCAATAACTTTTGTTCTGTTTATGATAGAGACATGAAACAAAGTGGTTTTTTATTTATATTGAGAGCAATCACAATATGATATTATTATAAGTATAGTATTTATTTAAACATTAAAAAACGATATTTATAAACAAAATTTTGTTTTATTGGTGGTTTTCAGTAGATATATGAATTCGCAGTTCAGTTCTTCCGAAACTGAAACTTCGTTTTAAATTAAATTTTTTTCATAAATAGCAACTGATCGGAATTGTGGAAGAAATACTAAAAGTTGCATTATACAACTTCTTCATGTGGACCTATATTGAAAACTTAACAAATACGCTTTGTAGATCTGTGTTAATTGAACAACAAACGTCTACTATTTGATCTTCCTAAAATTCGCGTACAGATTCGCTTGTAACTAATTTCCTACTGAATTTTTTAAATCTTTTTCTCAAAAACTGATTTATTTTGACATAGTATGAACATTGTTTTAAATCGATATGAAGCAGTGACTTTTTCGATTTTTGTCAATGGTTCGGCGCACTGTGGCGAGCGTGCGATTCGTACGAAACGAACGGCATGCATGAAGGAATTGATTCGAAATAAATTCAAGCGTAATACGACATTGAAGTTCTCGCCGTGCCACGTTTAAATTATTATATTGTACAAACTTTAAAAAACGCAATACTCTTAAAAAAATAATTTTTAAAATATTTTATTTGTCTATATTTCAATATATGAACAATACTTCCAGCAGATACGATTAGAATCCCACACCGAATGATTTTCTTTTTCGTTAAACACTTTTTTTTCTTCTTTCTTAACCATATAATTGTTGTAGTGATATTTCTCAAATATATTGTCAAAGCAATATTTATATTGCATTTTTACGTTTGTTAAAAATGTTCAATATTACATAATACACATACAAAAGGTAAAGAAATATCGAAAAAGTTGATTTTTATTTTTTTTAAGTACATTGCACTATATATATATGGTATATATAAAATTCTGAAAAACATTAAGAAAAATGATTTCGACAATATCCCATTACTGAATTTTTATAAAACTGTTATCTCCCATACTTCAATAGGAAATATGCATTTTTTTCGAATGTTTTAAAATATGCAATTTTTTAAAGACGTTCGCATAATTCGAAAATCTGAAAAGCATATGCATTAATAATCACGATGGGACACAACTAACATATTAATATAAATAAACGAGTTATGTACTCTGGAAACTTTAAAATAAAACTCATTTCACGGCTACACATCAGATACATTGTATACATTGTTCGTTTCGTGTAAGCCGTTCGCTTCGGTGAGATCGGTGCTTTGAAAAATATATTTAATATATCTCTACAACAATTATATGGTTAACAAAAAAGAAAAAAAGCGGGATTCGATTCGCAGCGGGAGACCTTGCCGTCTGCACTAATTGTATCTGCTGGAAGTATTGTTCATATTAATTGAAATATAGGCAAATAAAATATTTTTAAAATTATTTTTTTAAGAGCATTGCATTTTTTAAAGTTTGTACTTTATTTTTCTGAATACAAGAATGTTCACTATTACATAATACACCTACAAAAGGTAAAGAAATATCGGAAAAGATTATTTTTATTTTTTTTAAGTACGATGCACTACATAAAAAATTCTGGAAAAAATTAAAAACGGTTGTTTTAACAATATCTCATTATTGAATTTTTATATACCTGATATTTCCCAAACTTCAATAGGAAATATGCATTTTTCCGAATTTTTGGTAATTTCCAATTTTTTAAAACCTGTTCGCAAAGTCTGTAAAATCTGAAAAAATATACATTAATAATTATGATAAGACACATCCAACATAATAATTTAAACGTGGCACTGCGAGAACTTCAATGTCGTATTACGTTTGAATTTATTTCGAGTCGATTCCTTCATGCAAGCCGTTCATTTCGTACGAATCACACGCTCGCTGCGAGCTGAGCTAAGCTCGACTGGATTGATCGAGCCGGTCGCGTACTCGCATCGATGCAAGTAACTCGCACCGACGCGAGCCGATGACGTCGGCGCGAGTAGCTCGCTTCGATGCGGGTAGCTTGCATCGATGCGAGCTACTCGCATCATGCGAGCCGCTCGCTTCGTGCGAGTACTCGACTCGGCTCGACCAATCGAGTCTCGACTCGACTCGACCAGTCGAGCTCGAGCTTAGCTCGGCTCGCCGCAGCCCTAGACCCGACCCGTATCATGTTACAATGTTTCACTCCACTCCACGGCGACCGAAGCCCCCGAGCTTCACTTCCCTTTTCTCCGTTCGTAATCATAGAATAGTGTTTCCTGAAAATTGAATGTCTCTGGCCAGACTCGAGTTTTCGACATTTATAGCAAGCTTGCTATAATCGTATCTTATTTGTCAAAATTTAGTTTTCCATTTAAAATATTTTGTTGTTAAAACTCATCAATAGTTTTAAATAGTACTTGAACAATATTAAAAATGATACTGAAATATTGGAATGAAGGGTCTAGCCGGACGAGGTAGTCCTCCGAATTATTTAAACAGCCGTTGCGCCATTCAATTTTCGGTCAATTTTCCCCATTTACTTGCATTAATTTAATCATATAATTGCATTTAATTGAAATTGATATTTGAGATTTTTTCCCGATTTTTTGGTTCAAAATGTTAATTACACAAAGTGAAAAACACGCAAAAATTCGACAAATGCAGGTTTTTTAGAGAAATTGAAAAATAGCATTGTGATCATATTTTCAGACTATCAACATACCAGAACTTTTTTTACGACAGCGCGTATAGTCCAGTCGCCAGGTACTTTTACCTGGAAAGTATTCCCAACTTAATGAAATTTTGACACGTCATTTAGGGGTACTCTGGGGTGTCGAATCTGAGTTTTCAACCTCGATGATCCTGTGCTAACTTGGGAGAAAAAACCACGATTCTTATTACCTTGTTTTGGTTTTTCGCCTATTACTCAAAAACTGAAAAAAACGACGGCGGGGTCCGATCGGGGATGTTTTTTTTATTATTAATATCTATATTGCTATTAAACATAACACCAACAAAAATATAAAAAGGCTTGAATCCACTCGGTTGAAGTAAATAAATTGTGCTATCCTCCCCAGTTAATAGTGAAAATGTAAGGGGTATCCGTAGTATGAAGATTATATATAGATATGTTGAAAAACTAAAGTTATGAGCCAAAAACTTGCAACTGCCTGCTAAATGTCACAATGCGTGGCTCAAAATGTCATTTTGAGAAACATTTCCTAATTTTGAACGCCTGTCTATCGGTGCCTGTTGGGTCAAAAAAAAAAGATTAACCAGTGAAATTTGAAGGAAATTTAATGCTCTTTCCAAAAATGAAAAACAAGAGTTCTGAGGACCCACAGTTTTTGAGTAATAGGCGAAAAACCAAAACAAGGTAATAAAAATCGTGGTTTTCCCCCCTCCCCAAGTTAGCACAGGGTCCTCGAGGTCGAAAACTGAGATTCGACACCCCAGAGTACCCCTAAATGACGTGTCAAAATGTCATTTCAAGTTCGGAATACTTCCCAGGTAGACGCCTTTTTTTCGACCTGCCGACTGGACTATATGAAAAAACTTGACGACACTGAGGAAAATGAAAAATTGAATAACTCCGAGAAAAATGGAAAACTTAATGACTCCGAGAAAAATAAAGAACTTACTGACTCTGAGGAAAATGAAAAATTTAATAACTCTCAGTTAATAAGCAGTCTTCAATGACTCTTAAAAAAGCAATTAATCATGCAGGGATTGATCAGGTGTTTCTCTCTATATTAAAAAATATTTAAAAATCCTTTGACAAATCTGTTTCGTGGCGTCAGGATACTGCTGTCGATATTCCATCACACAGTTTGTATAGTATATATTATTTCTCCTCTTTGTTTCTATATAAAATTTTATTATGATCCTCCATTAGTTTAACGCCCCGTTCAGCGGTATCATTGACCACCTTCAGTCTATGTTACAGTCAGACTACTTATTATTCATGATAACTTCTTTTTCCGATATTATAACTGTTTTTCTTTTGTAGATTGGAGCGTATTAATGAATTTATTTATATATACATATATATATATAAGGGAGTAGAGAGACTTCTAGTATTGCAAGATATTCATTTACTCATTTCTCGATAATACAAACACGGGGGTTTTCACTAGTAAAAAAAAAACGCCAGATAAAACATCGATCTAAGGCGCTATCAGCCTCAAAAGTCCTATTTTTTCGTTTACGAAGCGTAATTTGCATTATTCGGCAGCATGTGTAGCTATGAAAATAGCTATATGCGCAGTTGTATGCTTCCGTATCTCTGTCAGTCATGTATATATGAAAAAACTCTTCAAACAAAAGTTGTAGTATATAAGGAGGTGGATATAGTATCAGAGAAAAAAATTTTTTCAAAGTCATCATTTCAAGTTTTCAAGGTCACAGATGTTTTTTCTATCAACAACTGTTTATGCTATATATGGATTCTTAGAAAGAAAAAAGACAAATTCAACGATATATCATAACGTCTATTTATGTCAAGATTTAAAAAATTCAAAATTTTCAAATTTACTGCGCCTCGTTTTCCCATGATCCAATCGGCCCCGAAATTTTTCCAGATCATTTTCCCAACATTTGTTACAATTCTGGTTTACGGGGCCAAAAAATTTCATGGTCGAAAAATAAGGTCCACCCTAATGTACATATAAGTAAATTACGAGAAACAGTAAAGGGTGCTTAACGTCGAAGAAGAAAATCCTGGTAATTAAAACTTAATATGTACTACATTCTACGTTATTAGAATAATTGTAGTTTAATTATGATACATTTTATATCAACATTTTTTATTTACACTTAGAAACGCACTGTCTCGGAAGGAAATGGACATTCGAGAGAAGCAATAAAATTAGAGCATCATCGCGAAAAAAGATGAGTTTGCAATAACCTCAATATTTTATGAAATTCTATTATAATTATAGTTATGACTGTATTTTTGTATTATAGGAAGACAGAAGATCAAATTGTGTGTATAAAATCAATTTATATATATTATACTATTTATTTTATTATTTGTTTGACAACTAATAAATCTACAAATTGTTTCATAAACTAAAAAATACTTCCTGCATTTTCGTATTCTCCAATCAGTCCAAATAAATACCATCAACGTGTTCTCATATACCAATTTTTATTAATGCAATTATGACAGTAACAAAACGTTTGTATTTAAAATGAATACATATTTTGAACATAGTTTTAACATTTTTAATTTTTTGGAAGGTTAAAAAATGTAATTAAAAAAGTAATGAAAAATAAAAATAAAAAAAAATCCTCGCTGCACGGAGACCCGAAGGCTAGCTCCAGATTGAGATTCATACGCTCGACGGCTCGACAGTCGAATTTCAGTTTCGTTTCCGTAAGCCGTAAAGCAATACAACATGGCAACATGGCAAGTGCTAATAATAGATTGCGGCTGGCACAAGCGCACAAGCTGCGCACACGGATATAGTAAAGGTACGCTGTGAGCAGGGTTGCCAGATGCTGCCCCTTACGTTTCCGTCCCTCGCCACCAAGCTGCGTTAAGCCTGCCTTCGCTTCCCCCACTCTTACCACTGCCGCTGCCGCGTGCCGCGTGGAGCATGCTACCGAGTGGCGCAGAAAACACCGTACGCTTATACAAGCTGATTTGCTTCGGAAAGGTAGGCTATATACTGCTATAATAAAATAAATTTATTCGTGTATTGTTAAATAAACACAAATTAAGTTTTGAAAAATGTATATTTGCGACCTGCTAATTACAATCACTGCTATTGCTTTCGCTAGTATTCTATTCTACCTAAAGGTAAGCTATACTGCAATAACGAAATAAATTTATTCTTGTATATTGTTAAATAAACACAAATTATGTTTTAAAAAATGTATATTTTCGGCCTGCTAATTACAATCACCGCTTTCGCTGGTAAATTCGCTTTCGCTTCCTATAATTAAATTTTCAAATTCTTGCGGTATATGTACTTTCTTTCTTGTACATATCGCTATTAAAATTGTGTATAAAATCGTCGCTTATAACATAATCGCTACATTTCATATGAGTATTCCTAAATTCTAATTTAACTCTACCGAGTGCAGCAACCATTTGAGGCTGCAGTCGATTGCGATCTGCCGTTTTCATTTCACTTATTAGGGAGAAAAATCGCATGTTTCCCGTCAGATGGCGCTGCAGTCACGCCGGCGTACTAGCCTCTCCGACGGGCAACATGCAGCCGAATATTGCAAAATCATTGCTCGGAAACGTAAAAGAACGACTTTTGAAGCAAACAGCGCGCTAGATTGATCTTTTATCTATCGATTTTGACTAATAAAAACCCCCGTCTTTGCATTATCGAGAAATCAGAACGCATTTCCCTAATCCTAGCAATTCTCGCGTACGTATACGTGGTCTAGCGGTTTCTGAGTGTACTCTAGCGGTGTGTGAGTGTTCACGCGCGACCGTCATCTGCTAGGAGACGGCCCCCTTTAATAGTATCTCGTCGGTGACTTCGTGACCACGCTATGAATTACCGACTGTGCAAAAAAACCAGAGGTTTTCGTATGCCCTCTACAATTTAGAGTGGTGAGTTTAGGAATTAC
The DNA here is from genome assembly GCF_051020765.1 of Lasioglossum baleicum. Classification (NCBI taxonomy): domain Eukaryota; kingdom Metazoa; phylum Arthropoda; class Insecta; order Hymenoptera; family Halictidae; genus Lasioglossum; species Lasioglossum baleicum. The sequence continues at coordinate 161,876 of NW_027469202.1, read as the reverse complement.
GTAGAATTTCAATTTTAATTTTTTAATTTTTTTTCAATTTTTACCTCGTCTGTGCTACCACTAGCCACTAAGAAAGCTGTCAGCAGCCCCGACGAGATCCTGCCTGGGGCTCCAAAACTGAGTTGGTAATACAGGAAATGACAAGAAAAAGAGGCCATGTGGCCTCAGCAAAGATGGCCACAAAAATACATTTGGTGATAGGTCGTCTATCCTTATATCTCGTCGTTGTACACACTCAGTCCGGACAAGAACCCGTCTCCACACTCAGTCCGGACAATAACCTACTTTATATAAAATACAGTGACTCCCACTAATATTCGGACACTCTTAAAAACACCGTAACTTTTTAAATATTGGACTATGTGTTACGAGCCAGGGCCGCGAGCAGCACGAGTGGCCGGCGAAGGGTTATCACCCTAGGAATATGATATAAATTTGTTAGTTAAGGAACGCGGACGAACCCAATGCGAAATTGGGGAGCCGCTAGGATTATTGACAGCGAGGACGAACCTGACGCGAAGTCAGGGAGCCTCTAGGAATGGAGTCAAACGCAGACGAACCCGATGCAAAACCGGGGAGCTGCTAGGAGGTTGTATAATAGCACAGACGAACCTGATGCGAAATCAGGGAGCTGTTAGGATGCGGACGAACCCAATGCAAAACTGGGGAGCCGCTAGGTTGGATAAATCTCTGTTCGGACAATTGGAATGTCGCGAAAGAACCTGATGGCTAATCAGGGAATTGCTAGGATAATTAGTAAGCCACGTAACTAGTATAATTTAATTGATACAATCCGAGCGGTAAGATTGTATCATGTGGGGACGTTCAATTACTTGGTTAGGATATTGGACGATAATTATGGGTTTAATGAATTTAAGTTAATTATCAAAGAAGACAAATATATTCTTACTATAGAGTTTCGTTCTACAAGTGTACTTGTGTCGCGAATGAACTGAATTTAGAATAGGAAAGAAATTGAAAGGTGATATTACCTAAGCTAAGACGCACGGTGTTGACGCACTGGCAATGCGGGGGACTCGGAGCAACCTTGTCACTGCCTAACAGATTTTAGACCGAACTCGCGGAATCTGTACGGTTAAACTTTGATTCAAAAGGAACGAACGTCCGATCTCACTGGTAGTTGACTTCCGAGATGCAGCACGACGCGACACTATTCGTGATTACGACAGTACTAGCCCACGAGAGTAGAAATGTAAGGGCTTATATAGCCCTGCAATGACGGGTGGTACTTGTCAGTACCCTTCAAGTGAACATTCGTATTTTGTCAACGACCAGTTGGTCGTGCGTACGTTTGGGCCCTAAACTAACCTAAACAGTTATGTATGTTTATCTGGAGAAAAACTCTATTCGTTTATCTAGGACGGTTCCTGCCAGAGATGATATTGAACACCTGTTTGTCATCCGTAACATCTCCCCACCAAGAAGAAACATCGCGGTTCCCGTGATGCTTTCTCATCAGGAAGGAAACGTCCTAGATACAATAGACTTTAAGAAAAAAGAAAAAACAAAAGTGGAGAGATTAAAAAAAATGAAAGAGAGAGAGAAAAAAAAAATTGACGGGTGTAGTGTAGGTGTGTGAGTGTACTTATTGCTAGGAGACGACTCAAATTGGCACAGCGTAGCCCAGTTGTAGCCATCCTTCAGCCACGTCGTATGGTGACTGGTTCGGAAGCCTGTCAAGGAGGAGGCGCCCCTCGATGTGGCCATCCTCTCGTGTTCTTATTTTGGTGACGGTCCCGCTCCTGTACTCCATCACGTGTTTCGCAATAGCAATTATTTTGCTGATGGGGCGGCTGTTACGTGGGCGGATGCCCTCGAGTACCAATCGGATCGCCTGCCAAGGTTGGGCCCGAAAGCGCGGCGGCAGGATCCAGATCTGGCTGATCTCTCGATCCACTTTTGTGCCGCAATCTCCCAGGAAAACTGTGACAATTCCTGCTCGCACCTCGGCTATCTCGCCCCGGAACCAACAGGATCCTTCCCGTACCGCTGTTAGGAGTCCCGGCCTGATAGCGGTCAACATAGGCACGCACAGGTGATTGCGCGCTTCCATGTGGCTAGTGAAGGCTCTAAAAAACGTCTTCACCTCCTCCGAATGGTTCCTCGCGGTGATCCAGGCAGTCGTCTGGTCCTCGATCTCACGAACAACACATTGAAACGGCGCGGTCACTTCACAGGGCCTCATTTTGCTTGCAGGCAGCAATCGTCACAGGCGTGAGGCTAATAGAAGTCGTCCAGGAGAAGATTCTTCCGCACTTCGCAATACCGCTTGTATCGCGGATCCTCGATGCAAATCTGGTCCAGCTGCGGAAGGTGAGGTACCTTAGTGAAAGACCTCAGCCTCCACAGAAGAGTGACAGGTACAGCAAGGGTCGGCGCTGCTCGTAAAACGTAACGAATCGGCTTCACCAAGATTCTGTCGCTTCGTATTCGGCAGCGTCCTTCCTGTCGTGAACCGGCTGCGAAACCGATTGCTGCCTTCGACCTGTCGACTTTGATCGGCACCAGCCTCCTCGTTGAAGTTGCCCTGCCTTTCACAACTTTTCCTCCCTTCGCCGGTTGATAAGGTCGAGGGATGATGATTTGTTCTGGCCTATTTTCCTTTCCAGAGCACCCAATTTGTCCTGCCTGTACAGCAACACTGCGTCCTCCCTTAGACAATTCTGGTGGTGATGATGCGTCTCTCTGCATGGATGCTGTAACTGTGATTTTCGGAAAAATCGGTGCTCTGCCTTTATAGGAACTGGGATCCTTATCTCTCCAGATGTGTGGCACCGCTGAGGGGGTGGGGGTAATCCTGCTCCTTAGAAGATTGAGGCGGAAGGCTTCATGTTTGGGGACTGTACGCCCGCCTCCGATGGTTCAATAATATTTGCTTCCGTCTGTTCTACGCTATCACGGCGCACGTTGCATTTTCGGAAGAGTTTGAATTTTAAAATAAACATTCCAACTAAGATTAGAAATGCTACTATTATTCCCACGGAGGAAAATGTTGAAATTTGTTGATGTCTGATCAATTCTCTATGGGTCGTAATGCCCTTTACCTGTTTTTCTATCTCGCCAAGAGATATAGCCGCTGGAAGCTGATCCCAATGGTTGATGAAGTGTTCCTTACTCGGCGGATTTAACTCTATTATCTTCATGTGATGTTCCGATATCTCAGGTAGTAAAAGCGACAAATTGTATGACGCGGCAGGGTAATATACTATGTTTTCCGAAGTTTTTACTATATCCAGTGCCCTCAATTGCATGGAGTTGATCGTGGTCTGACAGCCTGCTTCTAATTTGAGAATTCCCGTTTTGTAGAAAGTCTTTACTGTCGCCTTTTTTTCTTTGCAATAAATCTGTGCCTTCTTTTCTTCAGGCATAAAATATAACCATGCAGCGGGTGCGTTTAGAGCTCGCCAATATGGTTCCAAGTGCCCGGTGACCTTAATATTGCATGTATTCCAGTCTATTGTGCCGGGGTTCAACAGTAGAGTGGTTTCACAGGTGGCATGTTGATTCGTTTGGTACACAGGTAGTGTAACTGGTCCCAATAGCTGTTTATGATGATGACGGCAAGTCCTTAGATAATCCTCGGTAGGTAGGAAATACTGTTGTTCATCAGATGATACTGCGATGTACGTGAATCGTGGTTGGATGTACGATGTCACTGTTTTCGATCCAAGACGTTGGGCGGACGGACAGGGATAGATTTTGTAAAAACTAAATACCTGGTGGTCTAATAGTGGTACGGTAAGCTCAAAAACTATCCTGCCTCCAGTGAAAATTATGTTCAGCTTAGTAATCCTTTCAAGCTGTTCTGTCAACAATTCCTCAGGTGAGAAAGGGAATTCATGGGAAGAGGTTTGCCTAATTTTTAAAGCTGAATTCAATAATTGTTGGGGCGAGAAAATCGCCGGATGGAGGATCCCTTGTTTTGCTAAAAGTATTGCATCTATTAACAATAGTAAATTAGTACTATAATCGTCTAGACCCTTTTCAATTTCAAATAGTGCTTCCCTTATACCACCCTCGAAACGTAGCTTGTCTATTTCTGACTGGGTTTCATGTAATTGTTGAGAATGTTCGGAAACTGCTTTCATAAGCTCAGACATTCCTTTGGTTAAATTTAACAACCTTGTATGTACTGTCGAGAACTCACCCTTGATGATATGGGTTTGTCTTGCTATTACTTCTGTGATCTCCTGTTGATTCTTGTATATTTTGTTTAATTCCTGATTGTAATAATCTGCATCCTCTTGAGTTAAAGTTCCAAATAAAATATTGCTGACCGTACCCATGAATCCAAACGGTGCACTACGTCGAGGCGATTTTACCTTTAAGTATGGGTGGTCACCTATGGTGGATCGAATTAAATTCCGATAATAACGTGTGTTTTCTTCTTTCTTGATCAGTCGGGGTCCCAGGCCTTCATTGAGACATTTTGTTGCCTCGTGTCTTTTGCAAAGTTGATTGAGCATTGAAATAAGTTGTTGTACCGGTGGTGCGTGTTGAAGATATTTGTTAACATCGAGCGAAGTTACCAGGCGCCACTGGGTTTGATAGGTTCTCAGGTCCGACAGCTTCTCGAAAAATAATCCGGTTTCCTCCTGTACTTTTTCTATTGTTGAATCATTTTCCTTGTGGGGTTGGCTCGTTGTCAGCGGCAGCAGGAGCAGATAAAAAAGAATCATTCTCGTCTTCGGCTGTTGATGCAAAATGAGCATGTTTTAGTTTATCTTGGTGTTTAGTAATTATTTTATTATGTGTCTGCAACACTACGTTATTCAGATCCGTCACGTCTATTATCTTGTACGGTCCGATATAGTGAGGGTCGAATTTACTAGTACGAGGTTCTAAGAGTACGTAAACGAACTCTCCCACATTGAATGTGGCTGATTTTGCTCGAGAATCATAATAACCTTTAGAGCGAATTTTCGCATTATTCAAATTATCTGCTGCTATATTACGGATTCGGACTACATTTGTTATCAGTTCTGATAAATAGTCTCCGTATGTTTTCAAATGTGTACCGGTTGGAAATGAGGTTGGCTCTCGAGCCTGTTTACCAAAAATTAATTCATATGGTGTGAAGTTGGTAGCTTCATGAACAGACGTGTTATAAGAAAACATTGCAAACGGAATTAATAAATCCCAATCCTCGTAGTTCTCCATATAGTGTTTGAGGTATTCTGTAAGAACAATATGGCTTCGCTCCAATGATCCATTAGTTTGTGGTCGGTATCCGGAGGTGGTGATTTGTTTAATCTTGAATATTTCTGACAGATTTGTCATAAGAGTTCCAATAAAGCTGGTTCCCTTATCCGTGAGTATGGCTCGAGGTGTCCCATATATTGCAATAAAATGCCTTGCAAAAGCATCTGCGATGGTGGTGGCTCGGATATTAGGTATCGCTACTGCAATACAATATTTGGTTAGATTATCCTGCATGGTGAGAATGTGTCGGTTCCCTCCAGGTGTAATTGGTAATGGTCCAACGGTATCTAATGAAATTTTGTCAAATGCGTCCAACGGTGTGTCAGTGATCAACATAGGTTGACGAGTTTTCGTTCTGACTAATTTTTGCTCCTGACAACTTTTGCATTTTCGGATGTAATCCTGAATTTCGTTGCGCATGTGTGGCCAATGAAATCTTGATCGAATGCGATTGTAGGTTTTTGTAACTCCTTTATGCCCTCCTATTAGGCTATCATGTGCTTCATGGATGATTTCCTGCCTGTCTTCTACGGAAGGTGTAGTAATAACACAGTTACATATTGTAATTTGATAAGTTGAATCTGTAAAGACTTCCTTTAATGCTTTGAAAAGTTCATCAGGCGATGATTTATGATGATCTCCGGTGGCGGATATTCGGAAAGATTTGCTCCTATTTTGTTCTAAAGCAGATTGAAGAGTTTTCAATCCATTAATTATATCCAATCCTTTTGGTTTATCATAGAAGTTATCGGAAATTACAATGCTGAAGGTTTTAAATAACCCATTGTTTGAAATTATGACCTGTCCCTTTTTCGGTCGTGCAGCTAAAAGTTCTTGCTTATTTATTAATCCCGTGTCCAGTAACAGTTTTCCTACGGGGGTTATTAGGTTGCGATCAGCTGATATGAAATGTACATAATGGTCTTCCTTTGCGGTAAGGGTGTTTGAAGAAATGCTAATCCTCTGTTTCGGTTCCGGCGGCGCTTCCAGGTCAGTTTCGGTAGAAGAACCATCGGTATCGGCGTCAAAGAATGGGTAAGGGTCGGCTGTGCGATCAGGCAGTTGCCGCGCCCTTGCTTCGCGTATTATATTGTTTGGAAATCGAATTACGTTGCGTTGCAAAATTCCACCTATTTCGGGAAATGGTACCTGCGGTATGTTGGGTACATCCTCCTGTAAATTGTTCCTATTCTCTATAACGGTGTTTTCCAGTGGCTCCTCAAACGAAATTAAATCACCAGATAAGGTCGTATTCTTATCCGTAGAAAAAATTTCTGTGGAGTTTGCTGCGGGCAAAAAATGGTGTGCGTTGTCCTGATCTTCGTCTGGCATCACTATCTCTTTAGATAAACTCGGAAGAGTTCTATTTATGTTAATAATTGGTGAGTGTTGAACCTTCCCCAGGGCGGGTTGTTCCGTCTCATCTGAACTGCTGCTTGTTTGTTGATATTTCGGCCGTTTTTCTCGGTCTCGATGTAGTTGTCTGACGCGTTGTCCTATTGAACCAGCGTCGACAGCTGTTTTCGGTATTTGGATTTTAAAATCGGGGTCTTTGAGTTCCCTCGGGGTGAGTGGTAAACAGATGGAAGTAGGATTACGTGACAATGCATCAGCATTCTTATTTGTTTTTCCAGATTTATGGACGACCTGATAATCATATTCTAATAGTCGGAGCTTCCATTTCATGAGTCTTGATGTCGGATCTTTCACAGAATGTAGCCAAACTAATGGTCGATGATCTGTAACCAATGTGAATTTTGTTCCGTACACATATGGTCGGAAATATATGACGGCGTATACCATTGCTAAACATTCTTTTTCCGTGGCTGAATAATTTCTCTCTGCTTTGTTGAGGCTACGTGATGCATAAGCGATCGGCAAATCATTTCCTATTTCGCCTTGACTAAGCACGGCTCCAACGGCATATTCAGAGGCGTCTGTTGTAATGACGAATGGTTTGCTGAAATCTGGATATTGTAAAATAGGCTCTCGACAGAGTTCTTCACGTAACTGCTTGAAACTGTTTTCCTGTTCTTCAGTCCATTTGAATTTTCTGCCCTTTCCTAGAAGGTCAATTAAAGATTTTGCTTTTGTAGTGAAATCTGGTACGAATCTTCGGTAATATCCTACTAAACCCAAAAACTGTTGTATATTTTTCTGTGAGGTAGGCGTTGGGAAATCCTTGACAGCCTTTAATTTTCGGGGATCAGGTTTTACTCCCTGTCTTGAAATAATATGTCCAAGGTATGCAACTTCTTTTCGTAAGAATTCGCATTTATTGGTTTGAAGAGTTAAACCATGTTCTCGCAAACGGTTTAATAATTTCCTGACTTTAATGTTGTGTTCGTGTAATGACGCAGCGTAAACCACGATATCATCCAGGTAAATGAAAACGTCCGTTCCCTGGAGTCCAGTTAATACCTGATCCATGAGGCGTTGAAAAGTAGGTGGTGCATTTTTCAAACCAAACGGCATTCGTGAAAATTCATAATGTCCATTAGGGGTGGTGAAAGCTGTCTTCTGTCTGTCTTTCGGATCCATTTCTATTTGGTGGAACCCACTGGCAAGATCGAAAACGGAGAAGTATTTGGCTCCTCCGAGACGATCCAATATTTCCGTAATTTGAGGCAGTGGATATTTATCGGAAATGGTCTTCTCGTTAAGCGCACGAAAATCTATTACCATGCGCCAACGTTTGTTTCCTTGCGCATCTGGTTTTTTGGGTACAATCCACAAGGGTGAATTGTACGGAGATTTCGACGGAGTAATAATACCATCGGATAATAAGCCATTGATTTGCTTTTTTATTTCCTCTTGGTGTACAGGAGGGTAGCGATACTGTCTCGTGTTAATCGGAATCTCATCAGTTGTATGTAAGGAGTGCTTGAAATCAGATGCCTTCCCTAATTTATCTCCGGGGAGATAAAATCGATCGGGAAATTCCTTTATCAATGCGGTGATGCTACACCGTTCTTCTTTGTTCAGGTGACTCAAATTTAGCGTTTCGGAGATTCCCTGTATCCTATCTTCTCTAGTTTTGAAATTACAATGTTGACGTACCTCTGAATAAATATCTTCATCTGATGTGCTCAAAATGTCGTAAGGTTCCACGATTTGTGGCTCTATTTCTACGTCTATGGCTTCCTCGCTAGTGTTGGTTGCCATAACATGACATTTTCCTCCGTCGTTCAGGACGGCGGCTTCTCCTATGTAGAGTTGTTTGTGCGTTTTTATGCGTGGTAAATAGCCTTCTTTTATCCTTGGATTAGCTATTCTTATGGCAATCTGTTGAGATGTTCGGGCATCGATGCGATGTTTGGTCCGTACATCTGAGTCCTGCTGGTAATTTGAAAATCGAATAGGCCTGATGGGCTTATTTTTTAATACCAGTGTCCCATGGTAATAAGAAATTTCTGCTTCTTCCTGTTTTAAAAATGGGCTTCCTATAAGTCCATCTGCTTCTATTGCAAGGCGCTTCACCACGTAGAAAAACGCAGGAGCTTCGTGTATGTGAAGTATCGTAGTTCCTAGAGTGCGAATTGGATTTGTAGTAAGACCAGTTATTTCAATTTCTTCGCGTGAAACAATTTCTGCTCCTTCTCCTAAAACGTCAAGAACGACTAAATTTACGGATGCTCCACCATCAATTAGAAATTCTCCCGTGCCTGATTCCAGTTCTGGGATTTTGATTTTGATTCGTGGTGCTGGAGCTTCCTTGATGAGGGTTTTTCCTCGAAGCGGACAGTTCTTTGGCGAACTTCTTTGTTTTCGCTCATCGTGTCGCCTGTACGGTGAGCGCGATCGAAGTTTAAAGATTTGTTCGATTCCACGGACGAATCTCGCGAATCTCTTTGGAATCGCGGACTACGCGGTCGATTCTTGCAGAATTTTCCATCGTGTCCGGATGTTCCGCAATGCCAACAATACGATTTTGACATGCGATTCCTATCGGAATTTTTTAAAATTGTATACCGTTTCTCTCCGTCTCTCACAATTGACGAATCCGAACGGTTGGAGGGGGAACCGGAGGGGCTCCTGTGACGCAAGGTCCAGGCAGACGCTCGTCCTTCTCTTTCCTCCTCAAAACCAGATGGTCTCGTGCGTTGATCCCTGTGTCGGTCATATTTGCTTGGAGATAAGGGATATGACACTTCACGATCGCGGTAGCGAGAGTCCTGGTCATATGAATCTCGGCGGGACCACCTTGATGGTGATTCACTCCGAGGCGACTGTCGTCGATTCCTTAATCTTTTATCTATCTGTAGCACGGCGTCGTAAGCATCCTCCAGATTTTTTATATCCTTCAAGATAGCCGACACCTTCAGGGAAATCCGATCCGGTAATCCATCGATGAAGTTTTCAATGACGTCCTTTTCCATCAATTTGATAAATTCTTCAGCATGTGCCTCGTATTTTTCCCTCATGGCTCCGCGCGTACAGTAGACCAAGTGGCTTGTCCTATCGATGTATTGTCGTAGGCTTTCTCCTTCGCGAATATGTAGTTTCGCGATTTCCACTTGATAATATGATAGGCTCTTGCCGGGAGCGAACCGTTTCTTCAAATGTTGAATTAACGCTTTTACGGTAGTAAACTTGTGCTCTAATGTGCATCTACGTGCTGGCCCGACGAGCTTAGTAAGAACAATTGCCAGATACTCGGTTTCCGTACCCTCCGGAATCAAAGTTAACCCGTCCTCTAAAGTTTGCGCGAAACGAATCAAAGAAGGGTCTTCCCCGTTAAAGGTCGGAATTGTCGAAGTAATATTCTGTAAGCATGTCTTTTGCGTCAACAGCGACATAGAATTTGCAAGTGAAACCGTCAAGTTCATTATGTCAACGGAAGAAGTATTTGCAGCTGAATTCGGCATTTTTAAAGAATGTTACTAGAGAAAACTAGTATATTACCGAAACCTTTCAACTAGGAAAACTAGTATATCGAAACCTTTTAACTAGGAAAACTAGTATATTATTGGTATAAAAGCGTGACTAGCGAAAACTAGTATATTGCTAATAATATTGAGACGTAACTAGGAAAACTAGTATATTGTCAATACTCAGCTACGAGTAATTTAACGTAGTAAACCCAAAATTAAAGTGATCCTAAAATAATTGAAGAATCCCACCGCTGTCACCAGTTCTGTTACGAGCCAGGGCCGCGAGCAGCACGAGTGGCCGGCGAAGGGTTATCACCCTAGGAATATGATATAAATTTGTTAGTTAAGGAACGCGGACGAACCCAATGCGAAATTGGGGAGCCGCTAGGATTATTGACAGCGAGGACGAACCTGACGCGAAGTCAGGGAGCCTCTAGGAATGGAGTCAAACGCAGACGAACCCGATGCAAAACCGGGGAGCTGCTAGGAGGTTGTATAATAGCACAGACGAACCTGATGCGAAATCAGGGAGCTGTTAGGATGCGGACGAACCCAATGCAAAACTGGGGAGCCGCTAGGTTGGATAAATCTCTGTTCGGACAATTGGAATGTCGCGAAAGAACCTGATGGCTAATCAGGGAATTGCTAGGATAATTAGTAAGCCACGTAACTAGTATAATTTAATTGATACAATCCGAGCGGTAAGATTGTATCATGTGGGGACGTTCAATTACTTGGTTAGGATATTGGACGATAATTATGGGTTTAATGAATTTAAGTTAATTATCAAAGAAGACAAATATATTCTTACTATAGAGTTTCGTTCTACAAGTGTACTTGTGTCGCGAATGAACTGAATTTAGAATAGGAAAGAAATTGAAAGGTGATATTACCTAAGCTAAGACGCACGGTGTTGACGCACTGGCAATGCGGGGGACTCGGAGCAACCTTGTCACTGCCTAACAGATTTTAGACCGAACTCGCGGAATCTGTACGGTTAAACTTTGATTCAAAAGGAACGAACGTCCGATCTCACTGGTAGTTGACTTCCGAGATGCAGCACGACGCGACACTATTCGTGATTACGACAGTACTAGCCCACGAGAGTAGAAATGTAAGGGCTTATATAGCCCTGCAATGACGGGTGGTACTTGTCAGTACCCTTCAAGTGAACATTCGTATTTTGTCAACGACCAGTTGGTCGTGCGTACGTTTGGGCCCTAAACTAACCTAAACAGTTATGTATGTTTATCTGGAGAAAAACTCTATTCGTTTATCTAGGACGGTTCCTGCCAGAGATGATATTGAACACCTGTTTGTCATCCGTAACATATGCGATTTGAACTTTTTTGGAACGCTAGAGCAATTAGTTCACTACAGGATGCGAAAAGAAATTTTTTCAAAAATTGCATTTGACCGGAATTGTAGAGGAAATACTAAATGTTGCATTTTACAACTTTTTTATGCGGGCCTATATTGAAGTTTTGAAAAATATGTTTTGTAGATCTGTGTGGGTTATATGCATTGTGAAAGTTTCATCGAAATCGGTTGATGCGGGGAAAAATGACAGTCATCGAAATTAGTATAACAATTCTTAGATTTACTGCTGTTATAGGCCGAAAATCTGCAATTTTTACCATCTTTAAACGCTTGTAGCTCATTGCAACATCGACCGATTTTGACGAAATTTTCAGAATATGTTTAATTGAAACAGATCTACAAAACGCATTTTTTAAATTTTCAATATAGGCCCACATAAAAAAGTTGTAAAATGGATCTTTTAGAATTTTCTCTACAATTCTAACCAATTGCAATTTTCGAAAAAATTTCTTTTCACATCCTGTAGTGAACTAATTGCTCTAGCTCCCCAAAAAAGTTTGAATCGTATAGTCCAATATTAAAAAGATTATCGCGTTTTTTAGAGCGTCCGAACATTAATGGGAGTCACTGTATGTAACTAAGATATAGATCTAATATACAAATCTCTAATCAATATAAATTAAATATAAGATTAATTATAATGATAGAAGTATTTTAATTTTTTCCAATCTTTTAGGTGCAAACTCTAGTTGTAAAAAATAAAAAACCTGGAAGAATTCGAAGAAGTACAGATTTCATATCGAGGCGTAAATTGCGACCATCTTGAACATTATTAATTTAATAATGAGGTATTGTCGTCAACACTATCTCCGATTTTTTCATATTTTTAGCTACAGTTATTATTAAGTGGGTATTCTAGTCTACACCACTAAAAAAATTGATTTTTTATTTTTTGCATTTTCTGAAAATAAACAGGACTTTTTGAACACGAGGAAGGATCATTGTATGGACCGGCCTGGGTTAGCAGACTAGTCGTAAGTATGCCATTCTCATATAACGGGTATGAGAAACTTTAAACACGCGTTTTTCTCGAAACAAAGGTTTTTTACATGGCTGACATGATATATCAAACTCTAGTGACTAGAATCTAGTCGACCGATTGACTTCAAATTTGACGTTCACCTTCAGTGGATGTGCCGATATCGTCTCTGAATCAGAGTTATAGAAAAAAAAATTTCTTATTTTTTTTAGCTCGCTAAACATGAAACAAGCCAAGAAAATCGATATTCAATATTCAAAGTGCTACCATTATGTAAATCTCAAGAAAAATGCCACGATATGTTGGTGAAAGTTCCATAAAAATATGTTTACACTTCTCGGCGTTCGGAAAAACTCAAAGAATAGTATCCCTGGCGTATAAATGACTCTCGGCAGACCCGTGTTGGGGACTTATATCGATAAATAAAATACGTACCCCCCTTTTCATGTAGAGACGAGTCGAGCGGACCGCTATTATGAGCCGTTGTCTATACCGCTAGTCTCGAGTTGGTATTTTTACCAGCAGAATGTATACGACTAAATGACCCTATTTATACCTCGAGAACAATATTAATAAACACTCTTGGCCATCGATACCTTTTTAATGAAGAGGTAAAAACCCCGAAACCCTCATCGGTTTGAGTAGAATGAAATCGTCCTTTACCAGCGCACTGTGTCAAGAATGGTTCTTTATTACTTTATTGTCGGTGCCACGAAGAATGACATCTCTCTATGCCTCAATAGCAATGATGTGTTATATACTTTGCAGACCTCCACGGTCAGTTGAGAGCTGCAGCAATTCATCTTGGGGTTTTCCCATCAACTCGCACACCGTGTGCAGTGACTCTTTGACCTTTCTTCTATGTCCATGGTGGACATATTGGAATGGATTTACGAAAAATGGATTTTTTTTAAGATGTTAGTAAAGTCACTTTAATAGATAATGTATAAGAAATTTTTTTTTAAATTACTATTGCTTGGAATTTCGAAAATAAATGTACAGGTTACGATTTTTAACTTTTTTATCTGTGCCTATAATGAAAATCTAAGATATGCCTTCTAAACAGAATTGGGCAAAATATGTAATTAGATACAAATTTCGGATCACGAATAATAGATACAAAATTTGTAATTAGTTCCTCTCGAAGATATAGATACAAAAGTAACTTGTATCCGACGTTTAATTAGATACTTTTGTATCCGAAGCAGAAGGATCCGATACTACGGATACATTTGTAACTAGTTTCTGTATCTAATTCAAAGATCCTTTCGGATCCTTCAAGATCCTTTTGACCAGGTCGAGGCTTGAATGAACACGTTCCGAGGCCCGAGGGCCGGGGGATTGCTCGGCCGTGTTTATTGCACCACTTGGCCTAGGCGCCAGAGGCCCCGATGATGGGCAAAAATATTTAATTGGATACTTTTTCCAAGATATCTTCACGAGTAAAAGCAGTAAGTACTGGCCGAATTCTATCGCGTTTAGACTTTTCTTAATCGGAAGAACGCCACGAACTGTCTCGTGGCACTTTCGTGAGGGCATCACGGAAAAATAAACAAGTTCAGGATTCACTTGTCAGGGGTTTCATGCCGAGCTACCTGGCTTCACGAGTCGTGAAGAATCTTGGAAAAAGTATCTAATTCAATATTTTTGCCCATCATCGGTGCCTCGGGCGCGGGCGCCTTGGCCGAGTGGTGCAATAAACACGGCCGGGCAATCCCTCGGATTGCGGAATGTGTTCATTCAAGCCTCGAGCTGGTCGAAAGGATCTTGAAGGATCCGAAAGGATCTTTGAATTAGATACAGACCATCTCGTCGCCAATTTTTCCACGGTTCTCCGAGCTCGCGTTTCGGCGGACCGAGTAGCTGAAACACGAGTCGGGAGAAGCTGAGTCAACGATGGAAATGATCAAGATCCGCTAATGTAAATTTAATTTATCATTTACAATTCAATCAAATATGTTTTTTATTTAAATGTATTAGATAATCAAATATTTCATAAATTCAATTTTTCTAACTATACAATCTGTTTAAGCAAGTACAGTTTTTAAATATGTTAAATTTTGCAACAATCGTTTTGAAACAAATCAAGTTTGAAACAAATATTTTTTTATTAGTTAACATCTTTTTTTAACAGAATCTTGCAAGGAAAATTGTCTAAACAAAGTATATTTTTGCACAGATAAAAGTTTTCGTATAAACATCCTTTTATAAACAGAATTTTCTAGGTAATTTAAATCGTTTCAACAAATATAATTTTTTGAACATGTAAATAATCTGTATTATTTTTAAAATAGGTTTAAGTAGATTATAATACATATTTAAATAGAGTAAAAAAAAACTTCAGATTTGAATAATAAAATGCATTTTCCTATTTGCAGAATCATCGCTGTCATCGCTGCCTGCCAAACGGCAGGCTTCCTCCATCGGCTTTCACCTAGTTAATTCTTATTGCATCCCTATTAATAGTTGTTATGTATTATAATAATTATTTATTTGTTTTATATTATTTGGATTATTATATTTGTCTATGTATTATAATATTTGTTTTGTGTATATGTGTGTGTGTGTGTGTGTGCGTGCGTGCGTGCGTGCGTGCGTGAGTGCGTGCGTGCGTGTGTGTGTGTGTGTGTGTGTGTGTGTGTGTGTGTGTGTGTGTGTGTGTGTGTGTGTGTGTGTGTGTGTGTGTGTGTGTGTAATAAATGATATTAATTTGTGATAATAAATGATTTTTTGATTGTTTTGTTTCGCCTTTCTTTTATTTTCCAGTCCATAGTTAAATTCCGACTTTCAAACTAAATATAATTTCTAAAAGTCCCAAGTAAATAGTACCTTGTACATACATTTTCTAGTTTGTTGGAAGTAGAGCTTAAATGTTGTTCAATCTTTTTTGTTTAAATAAAAAATTAAATTAGTTATTCCGTACACCCTAGTAGCATTTACGGTTGGCCAACGGTGGCCAACGGTTGGGAGTTTGTTGGGGAATGGTGGGGCATGGTTAGTGGTTTTGCCGACAAATCCCCAACCTAGGGCCAACGAAGAAAAATTACATCAGTTTGCCGACGAATACCCAACGTTGGGCCAACGACGAATACCCAACATAGGGCCAACGACGAATACCCAACATAGGACCAACGAAGAAAAATTACGTCAGTTTGCCGACGAATACCCAACGTTGGGCCAACGACGAATAACCAACATAGGGCCAACGACGAATACCCAACATAAGGCCAACGAAGAAAAATTACCGTCAGTTTGCCGACGAATACCCAACGTTGTGCCAACGACGAATACCCAACATAGGGCCAACGACGAATACCCAACATAAGGCCAACGAAGAAAAATTACGTCAGTTTTCCGACGAATACCCAACGTTGGTCCAACGACGAATACCCAACATAGGGCCAACGACGAATACCCAACATAAGGCCAACGAAGAAAAATTACGTCAGTTTGCCGACGAATACCCAACGTTGGGTCAACGACGAATACCCAACATAGGACCAACGACGAATACCCGTCGTTCAAGATATATGTAGCGTCGATCGTCATTTGGTATTTGTCGATTTTCACTATTTCATTCTTCTGTGCTGTGTCGAACTGTCGAAGTGGTCGTTCTTTGTGTCGCGTGTTTTACTTCATTTCATTAACAAAAAATTTTGATAATGTACAAAGTGGTGGAATTTAATTCAACACCATTAATTTAATTCAATTCAGCATCATCGCTCGGTAGAACAGCAGCCATATGGATGCAGCTACGCCAAATATTTGTAAGTATATTGTTAAATTAGTAATGAGTGGTTTAGTTTAACAATTATTTATACCTATACTTAATTATACGTGTTACCACGTATTGTAGATACTTTCTAAAGAATGTGTGTAATTTATGCATGCATTCAATTGCAATTAACAATTTTGTTTCCTTTTGCTTTTCTTGTTGTAAGATTAATTTCTATGTCATTTTTCAGATTTTACTGAGGCACAAGTGTTCGATGGATCATCAGCCATGCAGCTACGCCAAATATTTGTAAGTATATTGTTAAATTAGTAATGAGTGGTTTAGTTTAACAATTATTTATACCTATACTTAATTATACGTGTTACCACCTATTGTAGATACTTTCTAAAGAATGTGTGTAATTTATGCATGCATTCAATTGCAATTAACAATTTTGTTTCCTTTTGCTTTTCTTGTTGTAAGATTAATTTCTATGTCATTTTTCAGATTTTACTGAGGCACAAGTGTTCGATTGATCATCAGCCATGCAGCTACGCCAATATCTATAACTGCGAAAAACAGTTGTATTTTAAGTACGTCGTTATCCGATTCTTGTTTCACCATCTTAAGCGGAACTGTTGTAATTATCAGAACTATTGAAGAGGTGTAATATGAATGTAATGTCATATTACTAATGTGCAATGTGTATTATGTACGTAATATAATATGTAATGTAAGGAATCTTACTTTTATAATATGTAATATATGTATACATTTCGTACATATATACAGGGTGTCCCAAAACCCCTTCGACTCCGGGAAATGGGAGGTTCCTTAGGTCATTTGAAGCAACATTTTCCTTTGCACCAATGTCAGCCGGGGCTTTGTTTAGGAGTTATTAACGAAAAACACGGACCAATCAGAGCGCGATCTAGACGCGCGATGGCACGTTCAGCCCGGCGCGCCGGGAGACGAGCGTGGTGTAACGCCGCGATGCCGTAACGAACAAGAGTTTCTCGAGATTATGTGAATCCTCCCCGATTTGGATGAGCTTTGGATATGTTGTCAAGACCATGATTCTGAACAACATTTCCCTTTACAGTTTTTGTCGGCCGGCTTGAGTTTACGACATAAATAATTGTAAAAACTTGTAATTGTAAATCGATCGATGTACTATCTTTTACCCGATTTGGATGAGCTTTGGATATGTTGTCAAGACCATGATTCTGAACAACATTACCCTTTACAGTTTTTGTCGGTCGGAAGAACTTTACTTGTCAATTCATATGGGTGGATCTCTTTACCCGACTTACGGCAACGTTACCCGAACGAGGGAAGAAGCAGAAACTGATTGTATTAAAAACTCACTTATGCAGCCGTAAATCCATTTGCTGCTTCGAAATGTGTGTGGCTGGGTCACTCGGTGACGAACTGCACAGATGTCTTCAGGTATACGACAGTACCGAAAGCTAAGGGACGTACGGCCGGGTCGACGAAGTGCACAGCCGGTGGTAGAAGGCCTAAAGGATGCGCGGTCAAGTCGACGATCCAGAATTTCACTTTCATTTTCGAATCGATAAATAATTCGTATGTTTATTTCACACAGATGCCTTGAAATTTTTCCACACTCACAATCACTGTTCACATTTGTCAACACATAGTTATGCACTAATAATAATTGCTTAAACTAATTAAACGATTATTTAATCTAATCACTAGACTGCGGATCTTTATGTAAAATGAAAGTTGGCTGCCGCTATTACAAGGGACAGGAGTCAGACAGATATTTGATTGTGATCAGTTTAAGAAGTTGAAAATAATACATTGGTGTTTTGAAATTATTTTAATCTCTCTAGTGTCTTAAAATGCACCTACTCATGTTTGCTACAAATGCATGAAATCCGCAGTCTAGTGATTGCATTACCTGATTTTTGTAATTTGTGCAGCAGGACAAGGGATATGGCAATTATTATTAGTGCATAACTATGTGTTGACAAATGTGAACAGTGATTGTGAGTGTGGAAAAATTTCAAGGCATCTGTGTGAAATAAACATACGAATTATTTATCGAATCGAAAGTGAAAGTGAAATTCTGGATCGTCGACTTGACCGCGCATCCCTTAGGCCTTCTACCACCGGCTGTGCAGTTCGTCGACCTGGCCGTACGTCCCTTAGCTTTCGGTACTGTCGTATACCTGAAGACATCTGTACAGTTCGTCACCGAGTGACCCAGTGACACACATTTCGAAGCAGCAAATGGATTTACGGCTGAATAAGTGAGTTTTCAATACAATCAGTTTCTGCTTCTTCTCTCGTTCGGGTAACGTTGCCGTAAGTCGGGTAAAAAGATCCACCCATATGAATTGACAAGTAAAGTTCTTCCGCGACCGTCAAAAAGTCTAAAGGAAATGTTGTTCAGAATCATGGTCTTGACAACATATCCAAAGCTCATCCAAATCGGGTAGAAGATAGTACAATCGATCGATTTACAATTACAAGTTTTTGCATTTATCGCGTAAACTAAAGCCGGCCGACAAAAACTGTAAAGGGAAATGTTGTTCAGAATCATGGTCTTGACAACATATCCAAAGCTCATCCAAATCGGGGAAGATTCACATAATCTCGAGAAACTCTTGTTCGTTACACCACGCTCGTCTCCCGGAGCGCCTGGCTGAACGTGCCATCGCGCATCTAGGTCGCGCTCTGATTGGTCCGTGTTTTTCGTTAATAACTCCTAAACAAAGCCCCGGCTGACATTGGTGCAAAGGAAAATGTTGCTTCAAATGACCTAAGGAACCTTCCATTTCCTGGAGTCGAAGGGGTTTTGGGACACCCTGTATGTAAGAAATCCGTTATATGCTAGCGTGCATAATAAGTTAGTACTTATATATTAATATAATATGTGAGGCAAAAATTGTTACCTCACAAAATGACTGATTGTGAGATATAAAAATAAAATATTTTTATAATACACATATATATATGTATATAATTAATTGACCCTACAGAAAGAATCCTTTTGTTGGCTTTTCGTATTATAGTAATGTAGGCCCTACGTTGGGTATTACCGTTGGCCCTACGTTGGGTATTACCGTTGGCCCGACATTGGACGTGATCGTTGGCCCTACGTTGGGTATTACCGTTGGCCCGACGCTGGCGCAACGTTGGCTGAACGTTGGCCCAACGTTGGCCCTGACTGTTGGCCCAACTGCAAAAAAGAGCGACATTTCTAACGGTTGCCCAACGCAAACCCCCAACGTAGGCCCAACGAAACGCCAACCGTAAATGCTACTAGGGCAAAGTGTCTACTTCTGCAATCCTGTCTTTTATTTGACCTTATTAAATAATTATATTTTGCAGTTATTTTAATACAGGATATTTCCCTCATTTCGTGAAAGAAATGAATCTTAGTTACATATTTTATATAAAACAATATAAACTGTTTATTGTCCGGACCACAGACGAGATATAGGAATAGACCTGACACCTTATGGGACTTGGTGTCCATAGGAATCTGAAGTACCGACACCTTAAAATGCCAGTGATAGCAATAATTTTCTTTAAATTATATCCATAATTTGCTATTAACCCGGCTATAAATATTGTGCCCCTAGAAATAAGAATAATACATCTCTCTAATTCTATGTATAGAGGTGTTGACAGGTGTTGACACTGAATGGTAACGGGGTGTTAGCACAGACGAGATATAGGAAATGGGGTGCTAGGAACCCAATACCGACGGACACCAAAATGCATTGGGTCACCGACGAGATACTATTAACAGAGAGTATATGAGAGTGCTCACGCCCGGGTTTTGGCCGTGCCCATATAGTGCTGCCCCCTAGTCTAGTACTTAGCCTGGATCAGCTCCTACATCATCTTTAGCATGGACAAGATCCTACATCATCTTTAGCTTGGATCAGATCCTACATCATCTTTAGCCTGGATCAGATCCTACATCATCTTTAGCCTGGATCAGATCCTACATCATCTTTAGCCTAGATCAGATCCTACATCATCTTTAGCCTAGATCAGATCCTACATCATCTTTAGACTGGATCAGATCCTACATCATCATTGGCCAGGATTATGACATACAATTTATATTGTTTTATATAAAATATGTAACTAATATATAAATCTCTAATAATATAAATTATATTCATAGAAGTATTTTAATTTTTCCCGAGCTTTTGTTGCAAACTCTAGTTGTAAAAAATAAAAAAGCCAGAAGATTTCGAAGAAACACAGATTTTATATCGAAGCTTAAAAGCGACCATCTTGGAAATTAATTTAATGTGATGAAGTACTTACTGTCATCAATACTGTCTCCAATTTTTTCATATTTTTAGGCACAGTTATTATTAATTAAACCAAAGTGAAAACCAATTTTTTCTACGAAAATTTAGAAGAATAACTTTAGGGTTACCCTGAAATTTTCAGAATATGTTTTAATTGACACAAATCTATAAAACGTATTTTTTAAATTTTAAGTATAGATAGACCCACATTAAAAAGTTGTAAAACGCAACTTTTAGTATTTTTTCTATAATTCTGATCAATTGCAATTTTTTAATAAACTTCTTTTCACATCCTGCAGTAAACTAATTGCTCTAGTTTCCAAAAAAAGTTCAAATCGTATAGTATATTAAAATAGTGGTAAATCTACGCTACAGACAGGGATTGGAACGGTTATGAAAATAACTGTTTAAACTGTTATTTTTCGGTTCTGATTGAAATAGTTATTAAGAACCGAAATGATGTTATGTTATAACACTTATAACTGTTACGAGAATATCGGTACTGGCTGGCAGTTCTGGCTTATATCGGTTACGGTTACGATTTTGGAGAACCGATATTATGTATTTCGGTTCAGGATTTCGGTTCCGGATTTCGGTTCTCTGTCATTCTGTATTCTATATTGTGTTCGACCTAATATTTATTATTTAAACAATTTATAAATAAATAAATTTTTATAATTTGTTTCTATAGTAATTATTTGAATTGTTATTTCAATAATAATTTATTGTTAAAATAATTGTTTAAATAAATAAATTTTTATAATTTGTTTCTATATTAATTATTTGAATTGTTATTTCTCAATAATAATTTATTGTTAAAATAATTGTTTAAATAAATAAATTTTTATAATTTGTTTCCATATTCATTATTTGAATTGTTATTTCAATAATTTATTGTTAAAATAAATAGATTTTTATAATCTATGCAAATTTGTTATTTGTTTTTATTTATTTAAACAATTATTTTCACAATAAATTATTAGAATAATATAATTCACAAATAGAAAAATATATAAATTTATTTATTTAAACCAGTGAGATGAGCAACCCCCGCGGACTGCAGTGGGCCAAAAGTGAAAACATAAGAATACGCGCGGGCCGCAACCGGCAACGGACGCAATTGTTGGAAGTAACAATTGAAAATCGGCGACGAAGGCCGCCTCGCCGCGCCACTGGTGGCTCATGTCGGGCGAAGTTATTTTGTTTTCTGGTTCGAAAAAAACGTCGACGTTACAAACTTGAAAGGGTGGTTTCTCAAGATAAAAGTCTGCTCTATCGCGTGGTATAGTTCGATTTTCCGCTGGACCCTAATTTTTTGAGATACATTGAAAAATATCCTTAAAAATTGGTGCAAAAGTAGTGTCTCTTCGTCTTTAATCATTGTTTAAACATGTTTAAACAATCATAATGTATTAATATTGGATATCACTGTATTCGGGAAAGTCTACAGAATCTTTTGCTGTAAAGAACAATTCAATATCTTTTATAATAACCACAATATTTGTTTAAAGTTGAAAAATATGTTTTTTTTTCAAAGCCATGTTTTTCAAAAACTGTGCGTATAGGAGAAAAATTAAGGACAGATTCGGAATCAACGCAAAAAACTCTATAACAAGGACCCAACAGTATATTGAAAACAAATTTGGTGTTGGACAGTGTAATCGGTTCTCCAGAACCGTTAGGCCTGTTGCACAGTCGAGCGCAATTTTCCGGTCTCAAATACGTTCTAAAATTCTAAAAAAAATGTTACATATTTTGGATCCTAAGACGCATTTTATAGAATTTTTTCAGATTTTTTGGTTGCAAACTGTGGTCGTAAACAACGAAAAACCCCCCAAAAATCGGAAAAATGCAGATTTCTAGAAAATATGAAAACATGCTTTTTACTGTTTGGTTCCTTGATAAAGTACTACAGCAGGCAGTGTCGTCAATTTTTTTCAGATTTTTTTATTGTGGGACATCATTGTCAAACTTTTCTCGACGTTTCTGCTGTGAGGAGGAAAGTTATACTTATTGATTTTACCGCGGGTGTATATTAAGTAATTTTTAACGTTATTACATTTTACTTTATTATTACATGTTATTATACATTACAAAACGCAATTGTTTGACCTAAGAAATGCGATTTAATAGAAAGAAGAATTGTGTTCTGTGCGCGATATATGTACATACTGTGACTCGCAAAAATTTTCGGACGCTCTAAAAATGATAACTTTTTTAATATTGTACTATACGATTTGAACTTTTTGGGAAGCTAGAACAATTAGTTTAGTACAGGATGTGAAAATAATTTTTTCAAAAATAGCAACTGATCGGAATTGTAGAAAAAATGAGAGACACTTGGGGAAACTAAAACACCTGGCAGAAGACTGTGAAGGGGTAGAAAGAATTAACATAGGTATAGAAAAGATAGTACAGGAGAAAAGAGTGGGAGAAATTGTAGAATGGGTTAGGAGTATAGAGAAAAAAAGGAAAGAATTAATCACAAGGGATAATCAAGAGAGAGGCAGGATTAGCGGGGAGACATTGGGATAGATCAACATAGACAATAAGGTATTTGATGTGGCATGGGATATGGATGAATGGGTGGAGGAACGGATGAATGGATAAATAGAGGGATGAATGGCTTCGAGAATTATAATCCAAGTCCAATTTCTGGGCCACGAGGCTGAAATAAATAAATAAATACGTATTTACTTACTTACTAAAAATTGCATTTTACAACATCTTTATATGGGCCGACATTGAAAATTTAAAAAATACGTTTTGTAAAACTGTGTCAATTAAACATATTCTGAAAATTTCGTCAAAATCGGTCGACGTTGCAATGAGCTACAAACGTTTTAATATAAAATAATAATTCTTAAAAAATATTCTGTTATTTTACACCGATATACCCGACCCGACCCGTATCATGTTACAATGTTTCTCTCCACTCCACGGCGACCGAAACCCTCGAGCTTCACTTCCCTTTTCTCCGTTCGTCATCATAGAATAGTGTTTCCTGAAAATTGAATGTCTCTGGCCAGACTCGAGTTTTCGACATTTATAGCAAGCTTGCTATAATCGTATCTTATTTGTCAAAATTTAGTTTTCCATTTAAAATATTTTGTTGTTAAAACTCATTAACAGTTTTAAATAGTACTTGAACAATATTAAAAATGATACTGAAATATTGGAATATTACAATATGGAATGAAGGGTCTAGCCGGACGAGGTAGTCCTCCGAATAATTTAAACAGCCGTTGCGCCATTCAATTTTCGGTCAATTTTTCCCATTTACTTGCATTAATTTAATCATATAATTGCATTTAATTGAAATTGATAATTGAGATTTTTTCCCGATTTTTTGGTTCAAAATGTTAATTACACAAACTGAAAAACACGCAAAAATTCGACAAATGCAGATTTATTAGAGAAACTGAAAAATAGCATTGTTCATATTTTTAGACTAGCAACATACCAGAATTTTTTTTACTACAGCGCGTAAACGACAAAGAGGGACTTTTCAATGACTCCAAGAAAAATGAAAAACTTAATGACTCCGAGAAAAATAAAGAACTTAATGACGCTGAGGAAAATGAAAAATTTAATAACTCCAAGAAAAATGGAAACTTCAATGACTCTATGAAAAAACTTGACGGCACTGAGGAAAATGAAAAATTTAATAACTCCAAGAAAAATGGAAAACTTAATGACTTTGAAAAAAATAAAGAACTTACTGACTCTGAGGAAAATGAAAAATTTAATAACTCCCAGTTAACAAGCAGTCTTCAATGCCTCTTAAAAATGCAATTAATCATGTAGGGATTGATCAGGTGTTTCTCGCTATATTAAAAAATATTTACAAATCCTTTGACAAATTCTGCTTTGTGGCGTCAGGATACTGCTTTCGACATTCCATCACAGTTTGTATAGTATACATATATTATTTCTCCTCTTTGTTTCTAAATAAAATTTTATTATGATCCTCCATTAGTTTAACGCCCCGTTCAGCGGTATCATTGACCACCTTCAGTCCATGTTTCTGTCAGACTACTTATTATTCATAATAACTTCTTTTTCCGATATTAGAACTATTTTTACCACGTTTTTATTAGCTCGCTTTCTTGTTCTTTTGTAGATTGGAGCGTATTAATGAATTTATTTATATATAATATCTCTGTCAGTTATGTATACATATATGAAAAAACTCTTCAAACAAAATTTTTGGTATATATATAAGGAGGTGGATATAGTATCAAAGAAAAAAAATTTTTTCAAAGTCATTATTTAAAGTTTTCAAGGTCACGGATGTTTTTTCTATCAACAACTGTTTATGCTATATATGGATTCTTAAAGAGAAAAAAGACAAATTCAACGATATATCATAACGTCTATTTATGTCATGATTTAAAAAATTCTCATTTTCCATTAAAAACTCATTTTCCCATGATCCAAACGGCCCCAAAATTTTTCCAGACCATTTTCTCAACATTTGTCACAATTCTGGTTTACGGGACCAAAAAAATTTCATGGTCGAAAAATAAGGACCACCCTAATGTTGCATATACGTAAATTACGAGAAGCAGTAAAGAGTGCTTAACGTCGAAGAAGAAAATCCGGGTAACTAAAACTTAATATGTACTACATTCCACGTTATTAGAATAATTGTAGTTTAATTATGATATATTTTAAAATTGACATAATTATATCAACATTTTTTATTTACACCTAAAAACGCCACTGTCTCGGAAGGAAATGGACATTCGAGAGAAGCAATGAAATTAGAGCATCATTGCGAAAAAAGATGAGTTTGCAATAACCTCAATATACATTTTATGAAATTCCATTATAATTATAGTTATGACTGTATTTTTTAATAAATAAACTTGTGTATGCTAGTATAAAACCAATTTATATATATTATACAATTTATTTTATTATTTGTTTGACAACTAATAAATCTACAAATTGATTTATAAACTAAAAAATACTTCCTGCATTTTCGTATTCTCCAATCAGTCCAAATAAATACCATCAACCTATTCTCGATCATATACCAATTTTTATTAATGCAATTATGACAGTAACAAAACGTTTCTATTTAAAATGAATACATATTTTGAACATAGTTTTTACATTTTTAATTTTTTTTGGAAGGTTAAAGAATGTAATTAAAAAAGTAATGAAAAATAAAAATTAAAAAAAAATCCCCGCTGCACGGGGACTCGAATGCTAGCTCCAGATTGCGATTCATACGCTCGACGGCTCGACAGCCGAATTTCAGTTTCGCTTCCGCCGTAAAGCAATACAACATGGCAACATGGCAAGTGCTAAAAATAGATTGTGGCTGGCATAAGCGCACAAGCAGCGCACACGGATATAGTAAAGGTACGCTGGCGAGTGTAGCGCGCGGGCGCGTTGCTAACACGATATGTACAGTGTCTTCTGTGGTGGCCTCTGGTGGCCTCCTGTTTCTCACTCCAGTCAGAATATATCCTAGAGGGCGTAAGAGAAATATTCGAGCGACACAGATGTCGTCAGATGTGCTAACAGTAAAGTGGGTTCTGTTTCTTGCTAAAGATGATGTAGGTTCTGTTCCATGCTAAAGATGATGTAGGAGCTGTTCCAGGCTAAAAAAAAAAAAAAATCCCCGCTGCACGGGGACTCGAATGCTAGCTCCAGATTGCGATTCATACGCTCGACGGCTCGACAGTCGAATTTCAGTTTCGTTTCCGTAAGCCGTAAAGCATGGCAACATGGCAAGTTCTAAAAATAGATTGTGGCTCGCACAAGCAGCGCACACGGATATAGTAAAGGCACCGACGAGATACTATTAAAGACTGCCAGCCCCTGTGTTATTCCGCGGGACCGGTAAGTGGGCGCGAGTGGGCGCGGGGATAACGGGAAAGTTACAGTGATCTGATATACCACAGCGGTAAAAGTTCCACAATCGACGAGATATTCGTCAAGTTGAAGAAGAATGATATAGTAGAATGCTGACATTACCTATTCTGTAATTGCCTTATAATACTATATATAATTCTCTTATTGCATTCTTATTTTCCTTATTATCACCATTGTAACAATTGTTTACAATATAATCGATAGTTTATAGATGTAGGAAAAATGGAAGTAATTACTACGTAATATTCTACAAATGTATTGGAATTTAAAAGTAATTTGAACATTATTGCGTTATATATAAAATAATGATTCTTAAAAAATATTTTGTTATGTTGTGTAATGACAAAATTCAATCGTTCTTATTAAGATCCTTAGTAGGAAACAGAAAATTAATTTTTTTTCTTATTTATCCCATACTTGTAATGCTCGACAGCATTATTGACTGCAATTATTAAAGTAGAGGTAGTAACAAGATAAAAGTATTAACTAATTAAACTAATTTTCGACGGCTCCTATCCATACAATGTTATTTAGAGGCAGTATTTCGTACGAAGATATCTAAAAAAATAATTCTATTTGACTCTATACGAATATTTCTTGCACCATATATGACGCTATTTAAAAAGTGCGTGTAACATTATTTTATTTCATTCTGAACTGAACCACTTCCTGAAACATGATTCATTTATGAGTACATTGTGCGACGAGACGAAGAGCTAGCAGACGAAGTCGAAGTCGAAATCTTAAAAGAATAAGGACTCTCCGCGTCTCTTTTTTTCCCGACGCTGTCCTTCTTTGTGTCCGAAACTTGCGTCGCTCATTAAATAAGCAAATATCATCGGAATTATATAATTTTGGTATCATTTTCATAAAAAGAAACAAAATTCACCAAATATGTTAAGGAAAATCCTATAAAAAAATAATGATAAATAATTAAGCTTTGTTGTTTGATTAGTAGTCTCACACCGATATACTCGACCCGACCCGTATCATGTTACAATGTTTCACTCCACTCCACGGCGACCGAAGCCCCCGAGCTTCACTTCCCTTTTCTCCGTTCGTCATCATAGAATAGTGTTTCCTGAAAATTGAATGTCTCTGGCCAGACTCGAGTTTTCGACATTTATAGCAAGCTTGCTATAATCTTATCTTATATGTCAAAATTTAGTTTTCTATTTAAAATATTTTGTTGGTAAAACTCATTAATAGTTTTAAATAGTACTTGAATATATTTAAAATGATATTGGAATATTGGAATATTACAATTTGGAATGAAGGGCCTAGCCGGACGAGATAGTCCTTCGAATTATTTAAACAGCCGTTGCGCCATTCAATTTTCGGTCCATTTTCCCCATTTACTTGCATTAATTTAATCATATAATTGCATTTAATTGAAATTGATATTTGAGATTTTTTCCCGATTTTTTGGTTCAAAATGTTAATTACACAAAGTGAAAAACACGCAAAAATTCGACAAATGCAGGTTTTTTAGAGAAATTGAAAAATAGCATTGATCATATTTTTAGACTATCAACATATGTACCAGAACTTTTTTTACGACAGCGCGTAAACGACAAAGAGGGACTGAGGTACGAGGCAGCCGACACAGTTCAAAAGGCTGCGTACCGATTACATCAATGCACATAGGAAAGTTTTTTATTTTTCAATCTTTTTTTACGGAATTACCAACGTATTTGTGAGATTCTTCTAATTAAAATGAGCCTAAATACGGCACAATTTGAGCCATATTTACTTATTTAAAGTGTGATCATAATTACCTAATATAGGTTATTATAATATAGGTCATTTAATATAATATATTTATAATTATAAATAATTTAGGGATGTGCGGGCCGCTCGATGTTCGGGTTCGAGTCGGGTCGGGTCGCAGAAAGTCCGGCGGCGGCCCTTCGATTCGACTTCGAATTCGTCGGGCGGGTACGAAAAGAATCGAACAAGTTCGGGCGGACGAGTTATTGCGTTATCCGAGATTCAAATACTCTGCGTTCTTATGACATAGATAATGGTAATAATGGTTTTCTTTCTTTACTTATAACGTGATTTTTAATATACTTGGTTTTTTTATAACTACATTAGGTATATTCGCCAAACGCGTGCTCTTTATTTGTATTAAAGCTTGAATAATGCACGTTTCATGTGAAAAACTTAAAAGACAATATTTCTAGCTTTTTAACGAATTTTCTCCGAATGAACTCAGATATGTATCGATAATATCATTAAAATGTCTTTACGGAAGTTATACAATACACCTAGAAGATTACAATATGGTAAAGTATGGCAATAATTAAAAACGAAATATAAATATAAACATTATACGTATTATATTTCGTGTTTATATTTTATTCTGTATTATCTATAGGCTCTATATAATTAACTTCCCGATTTTATAGGGAAGTTATTGTAATGACCCCGAAAATCGAAAATCGATTTTTTAGCAGATCTTTACGTTTCATGGTCATTGCAGTCATTTTAGACTATTTTCAGCAAAATGTTCGTGTGTGTGTGTGTGTGTGTGCGCGCGTATGGTCGTTTCTATGTAATCAAATTTTTCGTTAACGTTTTCAGAAAAAGTAACAACGCGATCAGGATGATGAATGATGCAATCGATATGCCCCGCTGTAACTTAGAGCTGATTAGATTTTGGTCCATTTTGGTCAAGTAGTTTTTTAGTTTTTTTAGTTTTTTCGAAAGAAGTTCATTCAACAATGCAATTTATACGAGAGAACGGAAAGTTTCCACCGAAGAAACAAACGTAATTACACAAAAAAATTTTTTTCGATTTCTTTAAAATTTAAAAAAAAATTTTTTTTAAATTTTTTTTTGTACCTTACTATGATGTTTCCGCTTACAATAATCGAAAATTATCCCAATGCAAGAGTGAGTTAATCATCTCTACTCGCGAGAATACATTTTCAAAGAATATCGATGAAAGTACAAAAAAAAATTTATATTACAATCTTTAAAAAAACAATCAGTTCAAAACGAATTATTAACTGAGATTAAATTGAAAATTAATATAAACTATATGATAATTATTAATAACATTGATGTTGAAAACGGATTGATTAATGGAGCACACATGCGGAATATTAAAATTTATTACTTTTCAAGAAAATACTAAAATTTCGTCTATATTGTGGTTAGATTTTGAATTGTCGTGATTATATGAAAAATGCACAAATATTGATCAAAATTTTACACCAATAATAAAAATATCGAATCAAGTAAATATGTCGAGTGAGGAAAAATATCAAATCACACGTAGTCAATTTCCAGTGGTTCCTGCTGAAGCGATTACGATTCATAAAAGTCAGGGACAAACATACGAGAAAGTATGTTTGGATTTTAAAAAATCAGAAAGGCGAACTTTACAAATATTGTATGTAGCACTGAGCAGAGTTTCAAAATTGAGCGCAGTTTATATATTTTGGGACAATTTAAATTAACAGTATCGAAGAAAACCAAGATCACTACTGCAAACCCGGATAATGAGGAGTTGTATCGTTTGCGAAAAACTAATTAAGACAATTTATTTTGCAACATTAGTATGCTATAACAAGGAACCAAGCGAGCAACGAGCATACGATGTTGGTTTAATGTGACGCCATATAGCAAACATTTTGATAAGTAGAAAACTATTGAATTTCCCTGAAAACGTATAATCTTCTTAAAACGTACACTTAATAATGATAATAATATACTGCAACTAACGAATCGGGAAGTTCTTTGTGTGGCTCGTGGAGAGTCACACACCAAATAAAAAAAAAACATTAATAGCTATAGGTACTACTAGCCATGCGTACCACTAACCCTTTCGCAAGAGCAGTCCTATCCGCGAGCGAGCAAAGCGAGCGAGCAAAAACAACCCTACTCGCGAGCGAGCGAAGCGAGCGAGCAACAATAACCCTCTAGTTTTTTATTTTATATGATTTTATTTTAAGTTAATTTCTATTTTATTTTATATTGTATACTATATATTATCTTTTAAGAATTTGTGTAAGATTAATGATAGTTAAGTAGGTTACTTAACAGTTAATAAAAACATCACCCACTGAAAAGTTATCATAACTTATTACATACCACGTTGTAAATATTTTCTTATAATTTTTTCACGTGAAACGTGCATTATTTCAAATTTTAATACAAATAACGATCATGCACATGTCTGCCGAATATACCTAATGTACTTATATAAAAATCACATTATGGACAAGTTATGAAAGAAATACGTACCATTATTATTATTATCTATTTCATAAGAACGCACAGTTGATTCTCGGGTATCGCGATAACTCGTTCGCGCGATCTTGTTCTATTGTTTTAGAAGCCGCCCGACAAAGGTGAGTCATGAGTACACTGCGGATCTTTATGCAAAATAAAAAATGTTTGCATTGATTGCACGGCACATGAGCCAAATATAAATTGTATTCTTCTTTTAATTATCCTATTAAGCTGAAACTAATACGTTGATGTCCTTAAATATTTTTAACATGTCCACTGCTTTAAATTGAACGTGTACATTTTTGTCATACATGCATAAAATCCGCAGTCTAGTCATAAGCTTCCCGATGTGTCTGATGTATCGCGTACCCGACTCGAGCCCGATAGGCGAAAAACCAAAACAAGGTAATAAAAGTAGTGGTTTTTTCCCCCTCCCCAAGTTAGCACAGAGTCCTCGAGGTCGAAACTGAGATTCGACACCCCAGAGTACCCCTAAATGACGTGTCAAAATTTCATTAAGTTCGGAATACTTTCCAGGTAGACGCCTTTTTTCGACCTGCCGACTGGACTATATGAAAAAACTTGACGACACTGAGGAAAATGAAAAATTGAATAACTCCAAGAAAAATGGAAAACTTAATGACTCCGAGAAAAATAAAGAACTTACTGACTCTGAGGAAAATTAAAACTTTAATAACTCTCAGTTAATAAGCTGTCTTCAATGCCTCTTAAAAATGCAATTAATCGCATGTAGTGATTGATCAGGTGTTTCTCTCTCTATATTAAAAAATATTTAAAAATCCTTTGACAAATCTGTTTTGTGGCGTCAGGATACTGCTGTCGATATTCCATCACAGTTTGTATAGTATATATTATTTCTCCACTTTGTTTCTATGTATATAAAATTTTAATATGATCCTCCATTAGTTTAACGCCCCGTTCAGCGGTATCATTGACCACCTTCAGTCTATGTTTCAGTCAGTCTACTTATTATTCATAATAACTTCTTTTTCCGATATTTCAACTGTTTTTCTTTTGTAGATTGGAGCGTATTAATGAATTTAGTTAAGGTAGTAGAGAGACTTCCAGGATTGCAAGATATTCATTTACTCATTTCTCGATAATACAAACACGGGGTTTTTCACTAGTCAAAAACGCTAGATAAAACATCGATCTAGGGCGCTATCTGCCTCAAAAGTCCTATTTTTTCGATTACGAGGCGTAATTTTCATTATTCGGCAGCATGTAGCTATGAAAATAGCTATATGCGCAGTTGTATGCTTCCGAATAATGCAAATTACGCCCCTTAATATCTCTGTCAGTTATGTATATATAAAAAAACTCTTCAAACAAAAGTTGTAGTATATAAGGAGGTGGATATAGTATCAGAGAAAAAAATTTTTTCAAAGTAATTATTTAAAGTTTTCAAAGTCACGGATGTTTTTTCTATCAACAACTGTTTATGCTACATACGGATTCTTAAAGAGAAAAAAGACAAATTCAACGATATATCATAATGTCTATTTATGTAAAGATTTAAAAAATTCAAAATTTTCAAATTTGCTGCGCCTCATTTTCCCATGATCCAATCGGCCCCAAAATTTTTCCAGATCATTTTCTCAACATTTGTTACAATTCTGGTTTACGGGACAAAAAAATTTTATGGTCGAAAAATAAGGTCCACCCTAATGTCCATATACGTAAATTACGAGAAGCAGTAAAGGGTGCTTAACGTCGAAGAAGAAAATCCTGGTAATTAAAACTTAATATGTACTACATTCTACGTTATTAGAATAATTGTAGTTTAATTATGATACATTTTATATCAACATTTTTTATTTACACTTAGAAACGCACTGTCTCGGAAGGAAATGGACATTCGAGAGAAGCAATAAAATTAGAGCATCATCGCGAAAAAAGATGAGTTTGCAATAACCTCAATATTTTATGAAATTCTATTATAATTATAGTTATGACTGTATTTTTTTATTATAGGAAGACAGAAGATCAAATAAACTTGTGTATGCTAGTATAAAATCAATTTATATATATTATACAATTTATTTTATTATTTGTTTGACAACTAATAAATCTACAAATTGTTTCATAAACTAAAAAATACTTCCTGCATTTTCGTATTCTCCAATCAGTCCAAATAAATACCATCAACCTGTTCTCGATCATATACCAATTTTTATTAATGCAATTATGACAGTAACAAAACGTTTCTATTTAAAATGAATACATATTTTGAACATAGTTTTAACATTTTTAATTTTTTGGAAGGTTAAAAAATGTAATTAAAAAAGTAATGAAAATTAAAAATAAAAAAAAATCCTCGCTGCACGGGGACCGGAAGGCTAGCTCCAGATTGCGATTCATACGCTCGACGGCTCGACAGTCGAATTTCAGTTTCGTTTCCGTAAGCCGTAAAGCATGGCAACATGGCAAGTTCTAAAAATAGATTGTGGCTCGCACAAGCAGCGCACACGGATATAGTAAAGGTACGCTGGTGAGTGTAGCGCGCGGGCGCGTTGCTAACACGATACCAATACAGTGTCTTCTGCACCGACGAAATGCCGTCGTTGGCCTCCTGTTTCTCACTCCAGTCAGAATATATCCTAGAGGGCGTAAGAGAACACCGAAAAATTCGAGTCCCGCCAACTCCCGTAAGGCTGGCAGTCTTTAAGGGGGCCGTCTCCTAGCAGATGACGGTCGCGCGTGAACACTCACACACCGCTAGAGTACACTCACACACCGCTAGACCACGTATACGTACGCGAGAATTGCTAGGATCAGGGAAATGCGTTCTGATTTCTCGATAATGCAAAGACGGGGGTTTTTATTAGTCAAAATCGCTAGATAAAAGATCAATCTAGTGCGCTGTTTGCTTCAAAAGTCGTTCTTTTACGTTTCCGAGCAATGATTTTGCAATATTCGGCTGCATGTTGCCCGTCGGAGAGGCTAGTACGCCGGCGTGACTGCAGCGCCATCTAACGGGCAACATGCGACGGGCAACATGCAGCCGAATATTGCAAAATCATTGCTCGGAAACGTAAAAGAACGACTTTTGAAGCAAACAGCGCGCTAGATTGATCTTTTATCTAGCGATTTTGACTAATAAAAACGCCCGTCTTTGCATTATCGAGAAATCAGAAC
This sequence comes from Lasioglossum baleicum, assembly GCF_051020765.1. Lineage (NCBI taxonomy): Eukaryota > Metazoa > Arthropoda > Insecta > Hymenoptera > Halictidae > Lasioglossum > Lasioglossum baleicum. The sequence goes on along the minus strand of NW_027469202.1, from coordinate 128,114 downwards.
GCATTTCCCTGATCCTAGCAATTCTCGCGTACGTATACGTGGTCTAGCGGTGTGTGAGTGTACTCTAGCGGTGTGTGAGTGTTCACGCGCGACCGTCATCTGCTAGGAGACGGCCCCCTTAACAGTATCTCGTCGGTGACACAGGGGCTGGCAGTCTTTAATAGTATCTCGTCGGTGGTATTATAAGGCAATTACAGAATAGGTAATGTCAGCATTCTACTATATCATTCTTCTTCAACTTGACGAATATCTCGTCGATTGTGGAACTTTTACCGCTGTGGTATATCAGATCACTGTAACTTTCCCGTTATCCCCGCGCCCACTCGCGCCCACTTACCGGTCCCGCGGAATAACACAGGGGCTGGCAGTCTTTAATAGTATCTCGTCGGTGCCCGGGCGTGAGCACTCTCATATACTCTCTGATATTACTTTATAATGTACTATTTATTAATATTGGTTTCCGAAGTATTTGCATTAGTTTTACAAATTTGAAAAGTTGAAACAGAAGAATTATAATAAAATTATAACTGTAGAAAATATATTTTATGAATATACGTTACGGATATATTACAAAAATGTATACAATAATAAATATCAAAATTTTCTATTGAATCTCCTCTTTCTAAGAATTAATTTTCGCGACCAGATAATACCCACAATCATCAATATTGATAATAAACCTGTGCACAATCCTAAAGCAACAAGCAGACCGGGACTAGAATCAAATGTTACCATTTGATTATCGGTTGACTCAGCAACCGCATTCACTGAGAGTTTATTCGACATATCACTACAGAAAACTTTGCCATCCCATCCGTACCAATGTACTATCCTTATGTTTGATAATTGCGGAGGCCAAGCACATCTATAATAAAATATAAAAGAAATTGATTAAAATATAACAAAATAGTTCATTGAAATATATACCTCAAATTATCTAGAAGATTAGGATCTGTTTTATATAATTTTGGTACTACATTGTCTAGTAACCATTGCATCGAGCAATCGCACTTGATTGGGTTTCCTTGCAGGTACACTTTACGTGTGGTTAAATTATTATTACGTAGAACCAATTTTGATGCGATGTAACTAATATGATTATTACTTAAATCCAACTAATAATAATAAAGAAAACATAATTAATTAGCTATTAGATAAAAATCTACAAGTAGTTTATAAAACTTACTGAACATAAATGTAGGTGGTCCAAAGCATTTTCATGAATAGAGAACAAATTTTCGTTGTTGGATATAGTGAGACTGATACATTTTGTTGATGAAGAATACAAGTTAGCGAATGTACTTTCGTCAATAGTATATAACATACTTATATTACTTGCAACAAATGATTGCAATTTTAAAATAGAGGGAAAGCTCAAGTTTTGAATAGGATTCTTACTAACATTAAATTCAACAAGTGATGGCAAATTTATTGTGGATAATGTTTCAGGAATATAAGCTAACTTATTGCATGTTAGATCTAAAGTTTTTAAATTCTGAAATGAAACTTTTGGAAAATTTGATATCTCGTTTCCACTGATATTCAAACTGTGTAATTCTTTTAATGCAGTTATATTTGACTGTATTTGAGAAATATGATTGAACTCTATATTTAGTACTTTAATTTGACATGGTGTGTAATATATCTCTTTTATTAAATTATATCCAGCGAACAGTTCTATTACAGATTTTGGAAATATTCGAATATCTAATGACGTAAGAAAATTATTATTCACATGGAGAACTTTCAGAGAATGTAGATATTCTAAATCAATATCTTCCAATGAATGAATTTGATTAAATGACAGATCCAAGTATTGTAGATTTGATAGAGAATCAAATAGGTTCTTAGGTATTTGAGATATATTATTATGCGAAAGGTTTAAAGAAATAACTTTTGTTACTGTTCCATCTATTGTACGTTCTATTAAATGAATATGATTATAACTAAGATCTAACGTTAATAATGTCGGAAGAGCTTTTAATAATGAAGTATCGAATGTAGCTAAATTATTTTTAGAGAAATTTAAATTTTCAAGCCTGTACAAATCGTTAAAACTTCTTGTATGTATGTTTTCTATCCAATTTTCAGATAAATCCAAACTCTTCAGAGATTTCAATGCTTTCAACAGGTCTTCCGATAAGTTAATTATATTGTTGTTTGACAGAATAAGTTTGTCAAATGCTAAGGCTCGATCTAACATCAGCAGGTAAGAATAAAGTACATCCTTGTTCCCTAAATATTTCTCGTTACAGTTGACTATTGATGCGTCATCTATTGCAATTTATTAAAATTAAATTTCACATATATATATATCTTTTGAAATATGATTGTAATAACAAAATCATTTTACTTACTTGTAGTCGAACACGAACACGTCAAACATATATTACCCATACAGCTGGATATTATAAATAAGAAATAAAAACTAGTTAAATATAAATTACTAGCCATTTGTATACTCTGATTTTAACTGAATTCGGAACAGAGATACTTCAAGTACCACGGCACGATTGCTATTACTCATTCTGTAAAGGGTTCAGCATGCGTTTACTTTTACTTGTGATAACATATCTGATAATTGTATTTGACGGATGAGTATGTATCTATATTTCATGGTATCTACTTTTTAGATTCAGTTGATACTCTCAAACTCGAGATAATTATATATAATTCATTACTGAAATCACAAACTTCATTCATATTTTATACATTGCCTAAGAGTACTATAAAATATAACTAGATATAATGATATTTCTGCTTGCGGTGTTATAGAAAATAATATACAGGGGTGTTTCGTAACTTTTGGTACAAGCGAAAAAGGAGTGATGCTATATGAAAAAATAAGTCGAAAATTTAGAATAAAATTTTTTCATATGAGGCTTTGTTTTCGAGAAAATCGACTTTGAATTTTCGCCGCGTACGCGTGCACTTGATCACGTTTCGTTATAACCATGAAGTAAGAGTAAGGAGACCTATCTCGATAGCGTATAGAAGAAAAAAGTGGCAACAAAACTTGTTCCCGTATTGGGGAGGTACGCCAAATGGAATGGCATGAACAGAAAATGTCAGTGTCAAAAACGTGTCAAACGATGAAACGGAAAGGTTAGAAATACATGGTTATGTAATGACCGGTGAAGAACTAAGGCTTTAGACCAGGTTAGGTCCATAAGCTGCCCAGACAACCAAGCGGGTCGAAGCCACAAATGCGCGTGTGGGCTCGTAGTGTTCCCCTGGACACAATCTTGGCACATGATGTCGTTGCCACAATCCGGGATATCGTGCCCAGATTAACGATCGGGCCGTTGTAAGATGGCAGCACATAGCCGCACTAACTCTTCCTTTTTACTTATTTTGTACGCATTCAAGGCGGGAAAATTAAATGATAGATTTTATTTATTGTAGTATTTGTAGTAGTTTTCCTAGACTGCGGATCTTTATGCAAAATAAAAATTGTCTGCATCGATTGCAAGAGATAGAAACTAAATTGAATGTTACTTTTTTATGCAAAAAAAAAGTTCTCGTCATAAAAGCTACATTTATTTTATAATGCTCATATAAATATTCATTAGAAACGAAGCAAATTTTATTTAATTTAAAAAGGAAGGCGTGACAATCTTATTTGTTAGCACAGCACAGTCGCACTAATGTGCCGAATGTCGTGAGTTATACAGGGCACTCTCTTCCTTTTTGTTATCTCTTCCTTATGTTACTTCTTCCCCCCTCGCCGTTCCATTATCTTTACAGTTACATTAAGGGTAAACCTACACATAAATCAATAAACTAGTAATACATTAATTATCCCCTAATACGTACAGTTACACGAATTAATATTCGGACGATCTAAAAATGATGATAACTTTTTTAATATTGTACTATACGATTCGAACATTTTTGGGGAGCTAGAGCAATTAGTTTACTACATCATGTGAAAAGAAATTTTTTGAAAAATTGCATTTGGTCGGAATTGCAGAGAAAATACTAAATCTTCCCAGACAACCAACTGCTCCGTTCTGCAGCTGTACTGCGCCGCAGCTATGTCGCGTTTTGGATCCCTGCTGCCGCGCCACTGCACGGAGAACGGGGCTCGATTTTGCCTCGCCGTAAGAGGGCAACACGGTCGCGCCAGGTCGCATTAATGTAGGACGTGCTATGTGGTAGATGTCGCTAAAGTAAATGTCTATTATACAAATGTGTAGCAGCAGCAGTCTTTCTTTTTACTGACAAAATTAATATTTTTATTTAAATTACATACTACATACTATCAGGTCGTTCGGAAAGTAATTTCGTTTATCGTGTAGGGATGGCAATGCTTCCGTTTGTCATTACTAGACTGCGAATCTTTCTGCAAAGTAGAAATTGACTACATCGATTGGAAGAAATAGAAATCAAATTGAATTATTTCTTCAGCAAAGGAGAAAACGAAATGACTTTCCGAACGAGCTAATACATTAACATATTACAATAGGAGAGCTGCATAAAGTCTAAATAAAATCAATCTCATCATTTTCATACAAAGAAACATTTACCAGTTACTTTTAAGGTTCGGTAGGTGTAGAGGGTTGAAACGTCTTCGTGCAAAATAAATGTGTCGTAGAAGGGAAAAGAAACATAATTTATAATTTTGGGCTCGAGCGCGTTTCCAGCTACCCGAGTGCATCGGGCTGCCCGGGAGTGTCTCGATCTCGTCGGGCGGGTTCGGAAAGAATCGGACAAGTTCGGGCGAGCGAGTTTTCGCGCTACTCGAGATTCAATTCTGCGTTCGCACGAACTTGTCCGCTTCTGTCTGACGTCTGAACGCGATCGACGAAGTCGAGCCACTCTCGGGCCACCGGGCCACCCGATGGTGTGTCACGGATAGACTGCGGATCTTTCTGCAAAATAAAAATTTACTATATCGATTGCAAGAAATAGAAATCAAATTGAATTGAATTGTTTCTTCAGCAAAGGAGAAAACGAAATGACTTTCCGAACGAGCTAATACATTAACATATTACAATAGGAGAGCTGCATAAAGTCTAAATAAAATCAATCTCATCATTTTCATACAAAGAAACATTTACCAGTTACTTTTAAGGTTCGGTAGGTGTAGAGGGTTGAAACGTCTTCGTGCAAAATAAATGTGTCGTAGAAGGGAAAAGAAACTTAATTTATAATTTTCGGCTCGAGCGCGTTTCCAGCTACCCGAGTGCATCGGGCTGCCCGGGAGTGTCTCGATCTCGTCGGGCGGGTTCGGAAAGAATCGGACAAGTTCGGGCGAGCGAGTTTTCGCGCTACTCGAGATTCAATTCTGCGTTCGCACGAACTTGTCCGCTTCTGTCTCACGTCTGAACACGATCGACGAAGTCGAGCCACTCTCGGGCCACCGGGCCACCCGATGGTGTGTCACGGATAGACTGCGGATCTTTCTGCAAAATAAAAATTTACTATATCGATTGCAAGAAATAGAAATCAAATTGAATTGAATTGTTTCTTCAGCAAAGGAGAAAACGAAATGACTTTCCGAACGAGCTAATACATTAACATATTACAAGGAGAGCTGCATAAAGTCTAAATAAAATCAATCTCATCACTTTCATACAAAGAAACATTTACCAGTTACTTTTAAGGTTCGGTAGGTGTAGAGTGTTGAAATTTATAATTTTCGGCTCGAGCGCGTTTCAAGCTACCCGAGTGCATCGGGCTGCCAAGGGGTTTCGAGCTGCCCGCGAGTGTCTCGATCTCGTCGGGCGGGATCGGAAAGAATCGGACAAGTTCGGGCGAGCGAGTTTTCGCGCTACTCGAGATTCAATTCTGCCTTCGCACGAACTTGTCCGCTTCTGTCTGACGTCTGAACGCGCTCGACGAAGTCGAGCCACTCTCGGGCCACCGGGCCACCTGATAGTGTGTCACGGATAGACTGCGTATCTTTATGCAAAATAAAAAATGTCAGCGTCGATTACAGGAAATAGAAACTAAATTGAATCTCATCTCTTCCCTTAATGATTTTAATAGAGGAGAAATCATATATTGACATCTTCAATTTAAAAAATTTTCCAACAACTATCAATTTCATCTACTCAAGTTTGCTATAAATGCATAAAGATCCGCAGTCTATTCGTGACATATCAAGCGGCCCGAGAGTGGCTCGACTTCGTCGAGTGATTTGAAAATTACAGTCAAAACGTGTTGGTCGAGGAAGTGTCGACTTCCAGCTCAATAGTAATGACCTGTCATAAATCTCTCTGTAGAGAACAGCCCCGGGAACGGCACTGAAAGAAATCGAGTCTACCGGGTTGGGTCTGCCTGGGTCTGCCTAGCCCGACCCCAGCCGCGCGCCCGTGGTCTGCCTAGCCCGACCCCAGCCGCGCGCCCGTAGTCTCAATGTGTTGACTTCGATGGCGCACGCTGCGTAGTATGTGTGACCGCTGTAATAAGTATTTCAATACAGCCGAAAATGCGTGTGAAACGAGTCCTGCCTCCTCCACTCTGATCCAATCGTCCGCGCATTCGCACCTAGACACGTCACCGTAATCCTGCCTGGGAACCTTCTTCTCAGACTTACACCAAGTACAATGTCACCAGTTCGAATCCATGCGTGTTGGCGTCTTGCCGCCATCCCCTACAATTGCGTAGTATGTAGTGGGCGGTAACGGTATCGTATCCTAACCCACTGCTGTTCCGCTATCGCTCGTACTTACGAGGCAGTGTATTGGATCACTTGTTGGACATAGACAAATCTAAAATGTTTTTTCACTACGTGAATGAAATATGTAATTTCAGGAACGACGCTGTCGATCCTTACGTCAGAAAATGTCTGTTCCAGGGTTGTTACCTTTCACTTAAAAAGGCATCGTTGGTCAAGACTGGTTGCTAATATTATTCTCGAGGTGTAAATGGGGTTATTTAGTCGTATACAGCGTCCGTTGCCAGCTCCTTGTGACGCCAATTTTTATATTTCCATTTCTTTTGAAGGGCTCATTTTACAGTGGAAACTCCAAGGAATATAAACATATTTTGTTCAAAATTTAAATCACTGACGCACAGTGGTCTGGATTGGAAAATCGTGTGCCATTTTGTTATAACTTTTGAACCAGTAGAGATACTGCAATGAAATTTTCACTAAAAATATTTAAAAAATAGTCATTTTTAACTAGTCATTTTTAACTATAGGTAATTAAATATTTTTTGCATTTGTTAAACAATAATTTTTTATAAATTTTCATTGATATTTTTGATTTAAAAAAAAATTTTTGGAATATAATCGTACATACTATTTTTTACTTTCTAAATATGTATTTTTTATATTTATGTTTCACACATGTGTAACGTTTTATGGAATACGTAAAATATAAATTTGAGAAGTCTTGTTGCAATCAAAATACACAAAAAAAATTACCGTAAAGGTAAAAACGCATTACAAGCGTGTCAAAGATATTTTTTATAATAATTTATAATGATTAAAAAACGAAACGAGCCTACTACCTTATATCTTTATTTTACTAGAGGTGAGCGAAATATCAGAACGAAACAGAATTGAAAAACTTCTATTATATTTTAATACTAAAGAATTACCTCGGATGCAATATTTAACACTAAAATCTTACATTTTTCGCTATGTGAAGTCATCTGATAATAATTTGTACCAACAATATACCTCGCAAACATTCTATTACCAACTTTAATGGCTTTAAACAATAATAATTTGAGCGGGCGGAGAGGGGCGGAATTAATTTTTTCATGATTATTTAGAAGGAAGGTGTACTAAAAATATTCCAATTAATTAAAAAGCTAAACTCGGCTAAACTTTAAAGATATACCATCTTAAATGGAAAAGACTTCACAAATTTTTCTTACGGCATTGAGCATTATTATATAAATAGAGTATTTACGTTAATAAATAATAGAAAGATATGATTTTTATCACAAAAGTCTGCTCTTCAATATAAAAAAAAAAGCGAGAGATAATATTAAATAGGAACGTCAGGGCACCGCATCACAGAGAAGCAATTTTTCTCGTGAAAAATCCTCCTCTTAAAATGTCCTATTTTCAATGTTTATTGCAACTATTATATTTATTAAATTGTACTATTTTCTTCATTTCCGAGGTCTGTGAACATTTGGGAAGCAATGTTTATAGATATCGATACGAGAAAGTTCGTTTTTGGGCAGAAAGGCACACGATTTTCCAATCCAGACCACTGTGTGACGGCTCATCGAAAAAGACGTAAAGAACGAATTAGTTTAAATTTTTCGACTCCATACAGTTGATGGTCGAGGTTAAACAAATAATTTTGCAATAGCCCAATCCTTTCCTAATAAAACCACCAAAAAAAAAGTGTAGCTCAATCGGATTTCAACGAAAATATGATTTCATGATGTTTCGTTGACAAAAAATTCGATTTTTTGGAAAATCCTGAGGTGGTAGACAAATTCTGAGACCAGATTTGAAATAAGCGTGGAAGAATGTACGGGAAATGATGTACAGCATGTTGCAAAAAAGTTTTATTGAAACTGTGCAGGTTTAACGAATTTTGTCAAGGTTAAAAAACGTTCGTACCATCATTTCCCTACTTTCCGCATATTCTGCAAAGTTAGAGCTTTAATTTTAAAAAAAATTCATCGTTCTATCTCTTTTCTATCGAAAGTTATTCGACTTTAACACAGAAACTTGCGGCGACCCGTGCAGCGACCCTTGCAGCGACCCATTATCTGCACGGGTCGCTGCAAGGGTTGCCGCCTGGATCGCGACGGAATGGCCAAAAAAGGTGTGTCACAGCTCTGACCGACCAGTCCTGAACCGCTAAAGGACTCATCAGTAAAGCGGGCCCTGCCCGAGACGCTGCGATATCGGAAGGTGGTTTAAGACTGTATATATAGAGATCGGTGACGGATCAGGTAGCAGCGAGAAAGGTCTTTCTTTGACTATCTGTCCATCTTGTGGCAAATGTAGGAAATTAGCTGCCACAAAAGAGAGCGAGTTATTATTGTCCGCTTCTGTCCGAACGCGCCCGACGAGGTCGATCACGTTCGGGCCACCCGCCCGATGTGTTACGGATAGACAGCGGGTCTTTATGCAAAATAAAAAACGTCAGCGTTGATTACAAGAAATAGAAACTCAACAGAATGTCATCCCTTTCCTTAATGATTTTAATTAAGGAGAAATCATATATTGACATTTTCAATTTTAAAAATTTTCCAACAACTATCAATTTCATCTGCTCAATTTTGCTATAAATGCATACAGATCCCAAGTCTATCCGTTACACATCGGGCGGCTCGAGAGCGGCTCGACATCGGCGAGTGATTTGAGGAGTTGGTGACAGATGAGTTGGGCATTTAATCGGTCATCCGATTGACGATTGATAATCGTTAGTCGCGATTAACGACTAAAGTAGAAATTTAATCGTTATCCGCAATTAACGATTAATAAGTATTTAATCTTATCCGCAAATATAACGATCAATCGGTATTTATTCGTTAACCACAATTAACGACTAAACGAGGATATTAATTGTTAATCGCGATTAACGATTGAAGTAGAAATTTAGTCGTCAATCGTCGATTGAATTTTTGCCCAACACTGGTTAGTGATTTTATTTTTATTCTATTTTCTCGAAAATGAATAAATCCATGAATACTTTCGGCCAACTCGAGGCTACAATGAACACGACCGACGCCCGAGGGTCGAGCCCTGAGGCCTGAGCCCAGAACACAATAGTAGTGCAATAAACACGGCCCGGCAATCCCCCGGCCAGCCAGGTAGCTCGGCATGAAACCGCTAAGGAGCGAATGCTGAACTTAATTATTTTCCGTGCTGCCCTCACGAAAGTCACACGAGCCAATTCGTGGCGTTCTGCCGATTAAGAAAAGCCTAAACTCGACGGAATTAGGACCGTTTCTAGTGGTTTTATTCATAACGGAGTGTACACTTTCCACCTTTAAATATAAGAAATTTAAAAATATGTGCTAGGTGTCTCTTTTTATTATGTCGAGCACCCTGTATATGAGCACCAAAAACTAATTTTCATCGTTTTGTTAGTGTTTGACACGCGATTGTAAATACGTTCAAAGCATTGTGCTACCGTCTCGTCCCGTGTTATTGTCTTTACCGTTCGCGTCCAATTTGAACGATTTCTAACGAGCTCCCCAGTATGAGAGTATGGTGGGGATGCCCGCGTATTACGCGAGGACCCCGATCCGCAACAGTCGAGATTGATGACTGAGAGAGATCTCTGTTCCTCCGAAACGAGAACCGTGAGTCGTTCCTCCGAAACGACATCTCAATTGTCAGTTATTTGTACCGCGTGTTTAAAATTATTATTAAAAGTGATCTTGAAGTCGCAGAAACCCGGCTTCCCTGTTTAAACCAGTGGTTTTAATTCACCCACTTACACTTTCTCCACTACCGGACTGATCCAACCCTTCATACCTGATTTTAAACGAAGTGCTCGTGTCGGGGTAAACAGTTAGTTTGGCCGTTATAATTTAAGGAAAAACTTGTGACACCTCATATTACACGTCCGTAAAACCAACAATTTTCAAGACTTCAAGGAATTGTTTGAGATACGTTTTCTCATATTTCACTAAAGACTGCAACATATCCAAATTTGAACAAAATCCGAAACAGTAGTTCTATTTCGCATGGAAATATGGATACTCGAAAACAATTAAAAATTAAAACAATTATAAGAAACTGCGATTTAGATCAATCGTGAGCAGAAAAATTCAAAGATTCTTTTCTTTACATCTTTCAATGCCTACTATGTATATCTGGTTTATGTGTTGACCGTTTTCGATGACATTTCGGGTAATCGGATAATGTTTTTTCATTTTCTTAGTTTTAAAAATCTTAAGCTTAATAAATATGGATTCGAAAAAATCGTTTGTCCCGCTGTTTCCAAAACCGTTGTTTAAACATGTTTAAACAATCATACTGTATTAATATTGGATATCACTGTATTTGAAAAAGTCTACAGAATCTTTTATATGGCGGGGGTAGCGAGCGCACGGTAACCCCAAGGAATCTGGTTAGACCGATTTGATCTTTAATGTCTTTATGGTTATTACGGCTATTAACTCCTAAGGGTACGGCTGGTGGCACATTGCAGTTCGGCCATGGCACAACAAAAGCCCAAACTTCGTTTTTCAGGAGCTTTTGCTCGAAAAAGTATATTAACGGTTTCGGTGTTATTTCAGCCACTTGGCATAGTACCGTTACCGGTATTGTTCGGTATGTATATATATTTTACCGAGATTAAGTCCCTGATTTCACACAGTGAATTAAAGTTTCAAAGCGAAATGTTCAGCTCTGTACGAAGCATTAACGACATTAGATTCGAGACTAAAAGACTTGAATTTTTGGAGATGTTATGACATTTCGACGAACATTGCGCCGGACGGCGCACACGGTTTTCGCCGACATTTCACCGACTCCAGATTTGACCGGCAACAAATTTGATCGAATTGATTCAATCGATTGATGAAGTTAATCGCCATACGGTCTATCCATCTGTCACCAACTCCTCAAATCACTCGCCGATGTCGAGCCGCTCTCGAGCCGCCCGATGTGTAACGGATAGACTTGGGATCTGTATGCATTTATAGCAAAATTGAGCAGATGAAATTGATAGTTGTTGGAAAATTTTTAAAATTGAAAATGTCAATATATGATTTCTCCTTAATTAAAATCAGTAAGGAAAGGGATGACATTCTTTTGAGTTTCTATTTCTTGTAATCAACGCTGACGTTTTTTATTTTGCATAAAGACCCGCTGTCTATCCGTAACACATCGGGCGGGTGGCCCGAACGTGGTCGACCTCGTCGGGCGCGTTCGGACAGAAGCGGACAATAATAACTCGCTCTCTTTTGTGGCAGCTAATTTCCTACATTTGCCACAAGATGGACAGATAGTCAAAGAAAGACCTTTCTCGCTGCTACCTGATCCGTCACCGATCTCTATATATACAGTCTTAAACCACCATCCGATATCGCAGCGTCTCGGGCAGGGCCCGCCTTACTGATGAGTCCTCTAGCGGTTCAGGACTGGTCGGTCAGAGCTGTGACACACCTTTTTTGGCCATTCCGTCGCGATCCAGGCGGCGACCCTTGCAGCGACCCGTGCAGCTATTGGGTCGCTGCAAGGGTCGCTGCACGGGTCGCCGCAAGTTTCTGTGTTAAAGTCGAATAACTTTCGATAGAAAAGAGATAGAACGATGAATTTTTTTTAAAATTAAAGCTCTAACTTTGCAGAATATGCGGAAAGTAGGGAAATGATGGTACGAACGTTTTTTAACCTTGACAAAATTCGTTAAACCTGCACAATTTCAATAAAACTTTTTTGCAACATGCTGTACATCATTTCCCGTACATTCTTCCACGCTTATTTCAAATCTGGTCTCAGAATTTGTCTACCACCTCAGGATTTTCCAAAAAATCGAATTTTTTGTCAACGAAACATCATGAAATCATATTTTCGTTGAAATCCGATTGAGCTACACTTTTTTTTTGGTGGTTTTATTAGAAAAGGATTTGGCTATTGCAAAATTATTTGTTTAACCTCGACCATCAACTGTATGGAGTCGAAAAATTTAAACTAATTCGTTCTTTACGTCTTTTTCGATGAGCCGTCACACAGTGGTCTGGATTGGAAAATCGTGTGCCTTTCTGCCCAAAAACGAACTTTCTCGTATCGATATCTATAAACATTGCTTCCCAAATGTTCACAGACCTCGGAAATGAAGAAAATAGTACAATTTAATAAATATAATAGTTGCAATAAACATTGAAAATAGGACATTTTAAGAGGAGGATATTTCACGAGAAAAATTGCTTCTCTGTGATGCGGTGCCCTGACGTTCCTATTTAATATTATCTCTCGCTTTTTTTTTTATATTGAAGAGCAGACTTTTGTGATAAAAATCATATCTTTCTATTATTTATTAACGTAAATACTCTATTTATATAATAATGCTCAATGCCGTAAGAAAAATTTGTGAAGTCCTTTCCATTTAAGATGGTATATCTTTAAAGTTTAGCCGAGTTTAGCTTTTTAATTAATTGGAATATTTTTAGTACACCTTCCTTCTAAATAATCATGAAAAAATTAATTCCGCCCCTCTCCGCCCGCTCAAATTATTATTGTTTAAAGCCATTAAAGTTGGTAATAGAATGTTTGCGAGGTATATTGTTGGTACAAATTATTATCAGATGACTTCACATAGCGAAAAATGTAAGATTTTAGTGTTAAATATTGCATCCGAGGTAATTCTTTAGTATTAAAATATAATAGAAGTTTTTCAATTCTGTTTCGTTCTGATATTTCGCTCACCTCTAGTAAAATAAAGATATAAGGTAGTAGGCTCGTTTCGTTTTTTAATAATTATAAATTATTATAAAAAATATCTTTGACACGCTTGTAATGCGTTTTTACCTTTACGGTAATTTTTTTTGTGTATGTTGATTGCAACAAGACTTCTCAAATTTATATTTTACGTATTCCATAAAACGTTACACATGTGTGAAACATAAATATAAAAAATACATATTTAGAAAGTAAAAAATAGTATGTACGATTATATTCCAAAAATTTTTTTTTAAATCAAAAATATCAATGAAAATTTATAAAAAATTATTGTTTAACAAATGCAAAAAATATTTAATTACCTATAGTTAAAAATGACTATTTTTTAAATATTTTTAGTGAAAATTTCATTGCAGTATCTCTACTGGTTCAAAAGTTATAACAAAATGGCACACGATTTTCCAATCCAGACCACTGTGCGTCAGTGATTTAAATTTTGAACAAAATATGTTTATATTCCTTGGAGTTTCCACTGTAAAATGAGCCCTTCAAAAGAAATGGAGATATAAAAATTGGCGTCACAAGGAGCTGGCAACGGACGCTGTATACGACTAAATAACCCCATTTACACCTCGAGAATAATATTAGCAACCAGTCTTGACCAACGATGCCTTTTTAAGTGAAAGGTAACAACCCTGGAACAGACATTTTCTGACGTAAGGATCGACAGCGTCGGTCCTGAAATTACATATTTCATTCACGTAGTGAAAAAACATTTTAGATTTGTCTATGTCCAACAAGTGATCCAATACACTGCCTCGTAAGTACGAGCGATAGCGGAACAGCAGTGGGTTAGGATACGATACCGTTACCGCCCACTACATACTACGCAATTGTAGGGGATGGCGGCAAGACGCCAACACGCATGGATTCGAACTGGTGACATTGTACTTGGTGTAAGCCTGAGAAGAAGGTTCCCAGGCAGGATTACGGTGACGTGTCTAGGTGCGAATGCGCGGACGATTGGATCAGAGTGGAGGAGGCAGGACTCGTTTCACACGCATTTTCGGCTGTATTGAAATACTTATTACAGCGGTCACACATACTACGCAGCGTGCGCCATCGAAGTCAACACATTGAGACTACGGGCGCGCGGCTGGGGTCGGGCTAGGCAGACCCAGGCAGACCCAACCCGGTAGACTCGATTTCTTTCAGTGCCGTTCCCGGGGCTGTTCTCTACAGGGAGATTTATGACAGGTCATTACTATTGAGCTGGAAGTCGACACTTCCTCGACCAACACGTTTTGACTGTAATTTTCAAAGCACTCGACGAAGTCGAGCCACTCTCGGGCCGCTTGATATGTCACGAATAGACTGCGGATCTTTATGCATTTATAGCAAACTTGAGTAGTTGAAATTGATAGTTGTTGGAAAATTTTTTTAATTGAAGATGTCAATATATGATTTCTCCTCTATTAAAATCATTAAGGGAAGAGATGACATTCAATTTAGTTTCTATTTCCTGTAATCGACGCTGACATTTTTTATTTTGCATAAAGATACGCAGTCTATCCGTGACACACTATCAGGTGGCCCGGTGGCCCGAGAGTGGCTCGACTTCGTCGAGCGCGTTCAGACGTCAGACAGAAGCGGACAAGTTCGTGCGAACGCAGAATTGAATCTCGTGTAGCGCGAAAACTCGCTCGCCCGAACTTGTCCGATTCTTTCCGAACCCGCCCGACGAGATCGAGACACTCCCGGGCAGCTCGAAACCCCTTGGCAGCCCGATGCACTCGGGTAGCTTGAAACGCGCTCGAGCCGAAAATTATAAATTTCAACACTCTACACCTACCGAACCTTAAAAGTAACTGGTAAATGTTTCTTTGTATGAAAGTGATGAGATTGATTTTATTTAGACTTTATGCAGCTCTCCTTGTAATATGTTAATGTATTAGCTCGTTCGGAAAGTCATTTCGTTTTCTCCTTTGCTGAAGAAACAATTCAATTCAATTTGATTTCTATTTCTTGCAATCGATATAGTAAATTTTTATTTTGCAGAAAGATCCGCAGTCTATCCGTGACACACCATCGGGTGGCCTGGTGGCCTGAGAGTGGCTCGACTTCGTCGAGCGCGTTCAGACGTCAGACAGAAGCGGACAAGTTCGTGCGAACTGGTGCGAACGCAGAATTGAATCTCGAGTAGCGCGAAAACTCGCTCGCCCGAACTTGTCCGATTCTTTCCGAACCCGCCCGACGAGATCGAGACACTCCCGGGCAGCCCGATGCACTCGGGTAGCTGGAAACGCGCTCGAGCCGAAAATTATAAATTAAGTTTCTTTTCCCTTCTACGACACATTTTTTTTTGCACGAAGACGTTTCAACCCTCTACACCTACCGAACCTTAAAAGTAACTGGTAAATGTTTCTTTGTATGAAAATGATGAGATTGATTTTATTTAGACTTTATGCAGCTCTCCTATTGTAATATGTTAATGTATTAGCTCGTTCGGAAAGTCATTTCGTTTTCTCCTTTGCTGAAGAAATAATTCAATTCAATTTAGTTTCTATTTCCTGTAATCGACGCTGACATTTTTTATTTTGCAGAAAGATCCGCAGTCTAGTAATGACAAACGGAAGCATTGCCATCCCTACACGATAAACAAAATTACTTTCCGAACGACCTGATAGTATGTAGTATGTAATTTAAATAAAAATATTAATTTTTGTCAGTAAAAAGAAAGACTGCTGCTGCTGCTGCTACACATTTGTACAATAGACATTTACTTTACCGACATCTTAATGTGGAAGATCCACATCAGCGCGACCAACTCTGTATCACCTTACCGGGGCGAGAGACCCCCTGCTCCCTAGTACGAGGCCTGCACGTGCCTGTATGGCGCTGCGTACGGCATTCGAAACATTGGCGCGACTGTGTTGCCCTCTTACGGTGAGGCAAAATCCCCCACCGTTTTCCTGCTGCCGCGAGGCTGCACCAGCAGGGATCCAAAACGCGACATTGCTGCCCGGTGCAGCCCTGGTTGTCTGGGAATGTGCCGAATGCCGTGAGTTATACAGGGCACTCTCTTCCTTTTTGTTATCTCTTCCTTATGTTACTTCTTCCCCCCTCGCCGTTCCATTATCTTTACAGTTACATTAAGAGTAAACCTACACATAAATCAATAAACTAGTAATACATTAATTATCCCCTAATACGTACAGTTACACGAATTAATATTCGGACGATCTAAAAAAGATGATAACTTTTTTAATATTGTACTATACGATTCGAACTTTTTTGGGGAGCTAGAGCAATTATATAGTTTACTACATCATGTGAAAAGAAATTTTTTCAAAAATTGCATTTGGTCGGAATTGCAGAGAAAATACTAAATCTTACATTTTACAACTTTTTCGTGCGGGCCTATATTGAAAATTTAAAAAGTACGTTTTCTAGGCCTGCGTAAATAATATGCACTGTGAAAGTTTCATCGAAATCGGTTGATGCGGGAAAAAAACGACAGGCCTTGAAAGATGTAAGAATTCTTCGATATAGGCTGAAAATCTGCGATTTTTACCATTTTTAAACGTTTTCAACGTAGCTCATTGCAACGTTAACCGATTTTGACGAAATTTTCAAAATATGTTTAGTCGACACAGATCTACAAAGCGTATTTTTCAATTTTTCAATATGGGCCCACATAAAAAAGTTGTAAAATGCAACTCTTACAAGGGGAGCCCAGGGTAGTCGGAATCCGGATTTTCGTGAAACTTGCAGTATTTGAAGATGACATATCCAAGTTTAATTTAGCAAAGCAGTAGCGCGCGCTTCTCAAGATTTCCCGAGAAAATGGCATTTGAAAATTCGGTTTACGCGTTCATAAGGAGTTCGCGTTAAGCTATGAACATGAAGCGCAGTGGCCGAGGGCGCTGCGAGAAAGACTGGCAATCAGTAGGTCGCTGGTTCGAGTCTTGCTGCCGACATTTTTTTTTTTAATCTTTTTTCAGTTTTAATCCTAAAATTTATGAAATCTGCCATTAAACAATTATTTTTTAAATAGAAAATGCATGTTTTTTATTTGTGGGTATTGAAAAAAATCGAACATAAAAATAATACAGTGTTATATTTACTTTATTATTGCTCATTCTTTATTAATAAAAAAAATTACGTGTTAGTATGACACGACCCAGAATGATACTCATCGTAAAAGCATGGGAAACAATAATTTTTTCGGCATCTAGCACACACTATAAACGGAGCGTTTGTACAGGAGCACGCCGTTTTCAAGAGTTCTATTGGAAAGCACACTTCATTAACATTCATAAAAATTTCTCTGGTATCGCAGAGATTGAATAATTATTTTTATTTTTCAAATAGAATATTATTTTCTATTTATACCTCTCTCGGCAGTGTTGGGTTTTCCGGTTTTCCTTTACCTGGATAAACCGAGTCTGCCTGGATAAATCTTCTTTCGTGTTTGCACAAAGCAATTAAGCAAGGGGTACCTGCATGAGGATGGTAGTAACTGTTGAAGGGACGGGGTAGACTCTTACCTAGGTGAGGCGCGAGGTCAACCCAGGTAAATCCCAAAAACAGACGTCGCGCTTGGTTTTATTACAGCCAATTATTGTTTCCCATGCTTTTACGATGAGTATCATTCTGGGTCGTGTCATACTAACACGTAATTTTTTTTATTAATAAAAAATGAGCAATAATAAAGTAAATATAACACTGTATTATTTTTATGTTCGATTTTTTTCAATACCCACAAATAAAAAACATGCATTTTCTATTTAAAAAATAATTGTTTAATGGCAGATTTCATAAATTTTAGGATTAAAACTGAAAAAAGATTAAAAAAAAAAATGTCGGCAGCAAGACTCGAACCAGCGACCTACTGATTGCCAGTCTTTCTCGCAGCGCCCTCGGCCACTGCGCTTCATGTTCATAGCTTAACGCGAACTCCTTATGAACGCGTAAACCGAATTTTCAAATGCCATTTTCTCGGGAAATCTTGAGAAGCGCGCGCTACTGCTTTGCTAAATTAAACTTGGATATGTCATCTTCAAATACTGCAAGTTTCACGAAAATCCGGATTCCGACTACCCTGGGCTCCCCTTGTTAGTATTTTTCCATACAATTCCGATCAATTGCAATTTTTGAAAAAATTTCTTTTCACATCCTGTAGTAAACTAATTGCTCTAGCTCCCCAAAAAGTTTAAATCGTTTAGTACAATATTAAAAAAGTTCTCGTCTGTTTTAGAACGTCCGAATATTAATTCGAGTAACTGCCCAACCAGCACACATCGTCTCATAGATGTCTGTTTCATGTCGTCGTCCCGTCTGAACGTCTATGTCCCAAAGATACGTCTTTTAGTCGCCAAAAAGATATCTTTATGGAGACGTTGTTTTCACAGCAGAGGGTGAACGTCTGTCAGCTGTCTCATTTCAGTCGTAAATGCAACGTCTCCATAAAGGATATCTTTTTGGCGACTGAGAGACATTTTCCGGAGACGTTGTTTTTCCTACGCCGCCGGTAAAGAGTGGGGTGGAGTAGGGGGATACAGCTTCTAAGGAAGAACTTTTTTCTGTGCACTTTTTCGAAAAAAGAGCTCTGCATGCTAATCCGCAATAATACAGAGAGTATTTCAACGCAAAGAGCATTTGGAAAAAGTGTACAGAAAAAAAGTTCTTCCATAAAAATGTACACTTTTGTTGTTTACAAAGTTCCAAGAGCCAAATCCAAAAAAGGGCTCTGTACGGGACCCCGCAATAATGCAGAGAATATTTCAACACAAAGAGCATAAAAAAATATTGCTTCTTCGCGAAATGCGGCTTACCCGCGTGATCGAAAAAATCAAGCTGTTTCATATATTCTCTGTCAGTGTCTTTCCTGCGAGAAACATATCTGCTTCTCTGTCTTCGTAGTTCACCCCGAGTGGCGCTGTTGAAGTTACTATTTTTGGTCCGGCGCACATGGTCGACACCGGTCGACACCAGGTTTAGAGAAGTGTCTAATTGTATTAGTGTATTGTAATAGTGATAATTTATCCGACGAGTGTATATTTACAAAAGTAAGTATTTCCATTGCTGTTATTTGTTACCGTTAGTGTTTTTTGCTGATGCCCTTCCGCTATATTGCGCTATATTCGAAGTTTACTATGGGGTTGGCAAGAAAGTCGAAGAAAGTACTTTCGGTATTGTAAGGGGGTAGACTGCTTTTTCCAGGATTGCAAGGGTGCGGGATTGCAATTGATTGCAATCCTGGAAACGAGTCTACCGCCCTAATGTGTAAATAAGTGTGAAGTCAAAAAATGAACAAAAATTGGTCATATTTCCATTCCTTCATTCTATTTGCTATTTTTCTAAATATATTCTTTAATTAAATATATTTACGTCGTAATTACATATATGTTTAAATTAGTCTCTAAATTTTACCATACTTTTCAATTCTTAGAATATATACACACAAATGGAGATGCCTACAAATACATGGACCGTTGTCCAATTATTGGCGGACGGAACGGTAGAAGCGGTGCTAAATAGTTGGCTGGAAGGCGACAAATGTTATTGGCCACCGGTACACAAATCAAAATTGAGCAACGCAATCCAACAATGTGAACTGCCTCAACCTTCGTGGGAGCACTTTTCTGTAAAGATCTTCAAAAACAGTACCTTTGGTAAGTTAAAGTAGTTACACACCATACATGTATAATTAAAATAATAATTATATAATGCTTCTAGACGGCTACACGAAGGCTAGAAGAAAAGCAAAGGAGGCCGAAGAGACCAATGACTTGTTTAATAAATACACTTAAAGTAGCTGACGTTTATCTTTCATTTTCATTAAATTAACAGAATGTGATATGCTACATAACAATTTTTTATTTTAGGCAGCAGAAGTGCACAATACGGGGGGCACAACAGCTACAACTTTGCCAGGAAAGTCTAGGTATCATTATGACTGACATGCTGGCATGGCAGTCTGCTATAGCTGATTGGGCCGGAAGGGCAAAAAACCGTTTGCAAATTATCGAACGGCCAGCCTTGTTATATGTAATTATCACCCTTATTTTAATATTATTATTATAATGATTATTCATGTGCAAATTAATAAACAAAGATATTCTTATTCAAGGTGCAGCGGAGAAAGCCAAAGTGGACGGCAGCCGCAAGAAACATGAACAAAGCGAGTGTGACCAAGTGATTTTAATTTCAATATATCTGTGGTTATCAGGAAGAACGCCGCATGTCACATATACTTCCACTTTCGATCGCTAATACTTTGACATAGGAGGTTGGTTAAATTGCATTGTTGTCTGAGCCTTCCAAACGTGTTTCCATGACTTTTTTTCTGGTAAATATGTACAGTAGCGGACAAAAGTGTAAGACCGCTCTAAAGAAGACGATAACTTTTTTAATATTTTACTATACGATTTGAACTTTTTTGGGAAACTAGAGCAATTAGTTTACTAAAGGACGCGAAAAGAAATTTTTTCAAAAATTGCAATTGATCGGAATTGTTGAAAAAATACTAAAAGTTGATTGTTTATTTAAACATATCCTGAAAATTTCGTCAAAATCGGTCGACGTTGCAATGAGCTACAAACGTTTAAAGATGGTAAAAATTGCAGATTTTCGGCAATAAATCGTGAAAATCTGCAATTTCTACCATCTTTAAACGTTTGTAGCTCATTGCAACGTCGACCGATTTTGACGAAATTTTCAGGATATGTTTGATTGACACAGATCTACACAAAACGTGTTTTTTAAATTTTCAATATAGGTCCACATAAAATAATTAAAAAATCAACTTTTAGTATTTTTTCAACAATTCCGATCAATTGCAATTTTTGAAAAAATTTCTTTTCACATCCTTTAGTAAACTAATTGCTCTAGCTTCCCAAAAAAGTTCAAATCGTATAGTACAATATTAAAAAAGTTATCGTCTTCTTTAGAGCGGTCTTAAACTTTTGTCCGCTACTGTAAATCCTATACTCTAAAGTCTAAAGCTCAATGAATGCATAAACTCGAATTTTTGAAATTGTGACATGCGGCGTTTTTCCTTACAACCACAGACATTATCAGTAATATTTTATTTTAATTTTTATATTTTTTAATTTTAGTATACAGGGTGAGGCGCCAGAAACAGGCCCCCTGAATAAGCATTAATCAGATATTAGTAGCTTTTTTGTAGATGGACGCGTAAAGGACATGTGAAGGTCAACTTAATTTTTTTAAATGGAATGAGGTATTTTTTAATACATCAATGATGCAGCTGGACCTATGTATGTCGAAAAGTTAATAGTTCAGGAGATATTTCAATTTAAATAACTCTAAAATACCATTACTGTCGTACTAAGACGTTACATAAGTAAGTAAACACTAACGTCTTAGTACGACAGTAATGGTATTTTAGAGTTATTTAAATTGAAATATCCCCTGAACTACTAATTTTTCGACATACATAGGTTAGTACTTTTTTATAACGAATGTCCAGCTGCAGCATTGATATATTAAAAAATACCTCATTCCATTTAAAAAAATTAAGTTGACCTTCACATGTCCTTTACGCGTCCACCTGTAAAAAAATAATACACTACATAATGTACCCCTTCAGACCATGCAACTTCTGTATACAAAACTTTTTCGTGCAACGCATACTTTGGAAGTTATTATAGGTGTGCAAGTTGCGTGGACCACCCTGTATACTGATTCTGATGTTTCAACTGTATATTTTATTCAATTTTTATATTTTAATTTAAGTGTATTAATTTTAATGTTTTAAGTGCGTGATATTGTATTTTAATTTTAATACTTTATATCTAATATATTAATTCTAATGTTTTAAGTGCGTGATATTATATTCTGAATGTAGTATTTTATTTTACGCATACTTTGGAAGTTATTTATTGGTGTGCAAGTTGCGTGGACCACCCTGTATACTGATTCTGATGTTTCAACTATATTTTATTTCAATTTTTATATTTTAATTTAAGTGTATTAATTTTAATGTTTTAAGTGCGTGATATTGTATTTTAATTTTAATACTTTATTTCTAATATATTAATTCTAATGTTTTAAGTGCGTGATATTTTATTCTGAATGTAGTATTTTATTTTACGCATACTTTGGAAGTTATTTATTGGTGTGCAAGTTGCGTGGACCACCCTGTATACTGATTCTGATGTTTCAACTGTATATTTCATTTCAATTTTTATATTTTAATTTAAGTATATTAATTTTAATGTTTTAAGTGCGTGATATTGTATTTTAATTTTAATACTTTATTTCTAATATATATTAGAATTTAATATATTAATTTTAATGTTTTATATATATTATTTTATATATATTTTTATTTTATAAATAGTACATATATTATTATAATAAACTATTTGTTCGTTTACTTTAAACTATTATCGTAAATTGATTTTTCCCTCCCACTCCCTTTTCGCATAAATACGTCTCTCTAACAAGCTCAAGAGACTTCTGAAAGTCGCCTAAAAGATGCCCGACAGAGTCGTGGAACATGTCTCTACAATGCCTGAAACACGACTAACAGTCATTCTCAAGACCACTTTAAGACAGGCAACTTTGTAACAAACGACCTTCCGGAGCCCTTGTAGAGACTTTCCGGAGACATTCGCAGACATCTTTCAGACATTTGAATGTCTAGCGGCAGACATCTTTCTGCTATCTTTGAGCTGTATCTGTGCTGGTTGGGTGCAGTTCCAGTATCTCCTTTTTCCAGGATTGCAAGGGTAAGATAACGTAAAAGAAAATATACTTTATTTAAGATCTAACGATACTAAGCTAACCTAAACTAACTATATCGAAAAGAAAAGTCCACTCGGTACTAAGCTGTTCTACGCTGTGCAGTTCGATCTGCTCGCATTGACTTCCAGAGCCACTATGCCTATTTAGCCTTCGTCAAGGGCTCTCGTCGCCAGTCGTTCTTTTACTTCTCCCCCACGATCTATACCTGAGTAATAAACGTAACGGTTTTTTCCGCGAAGGTTTGGGACTGTTTGGGACTTGGGACCAGTGATGGTATATTCGTGGGCCGTGGGTCGTTCCCCTGAGTCACATTCAATTTAGTTTCTATCTCTTGCAATCGATGCAGACAATTTTTATTTTGCATAAAGATCCGCAGTCTAGGAAAACTACTACAAATACTACAATAAATAAAATCTATCATTTAATTTTCCCGCCTCGAATGCGTACAAAATAAGTAAAAAGGAAGAGTTAGTGCGGCTATGTGCTGCCATCTTACAACGGCCCGATCGTTAATCTGGGCACGATATCCCGGATTGTGGCAACGACATCATGTGCCAAGATTGTGTCCAGGGGAACACTACGAGCCCACACGCGCATTTGTGGCCTGGACACAATCAAGGATTTTGGCTGTCTGGGTACGGATCGACCGATCGTAACGTCCTTTTAGCACTGTTTAGCCATGTTTAGCACTCTCGATGAATACATTGAACGAAGCAGACGTAATCTTTAGCACGCAACTAAATCCGTTTCCTTAGTTCGAACGTACAATTGTATAACCGCGCCTATCGCGTTTTGGTGAATCGTCAACTAATTACGGATCGGTGTCTATCGCTATCGTGCTGATCGCAAGATTATAGTAAAAAGTGATTATAATTCCGCTTCGAGCAATAAAGACTTTTTTGTGACCAAAGCATCCGGCTTCTTTCACCAACACCTCACTACATATCCTTGTCAGGATAGTTCTAGTTATCCAACCCTTCATCGCCTCCGCGCAAACAATCCAAATTTACTAAATGTTAACATTTAAAAACATCAATTGATCTAGGTTTTTTGCTGAAAGTCGGTTCCTTCTTTCAGACATAATCTGTCCAGCCTTTGAAAATATTCTTTCTGATGGGACAGAAGTTGCTGGGAATACAGAGGTATTTACATATATTTTTCTGCTATTTTGAAAAGCTGTGGCATTGTGTAATTGTGTTTATTCCAAAATGCGACTTCACAGCTCTTAATATTTGCGTACAGTAAATCTATATACATATTGACGAATGATGGTTGTTGCATTTTCTATAGGTGTGGATTAGTTTGTCAACTCCCAAGTAGCCACAAGTAGCCACGTACGTCCCTAAAACGTACGCAGAATGGACGTAGGACGTTTGGACGTGAACCGTACGTTTTAGGGACGTACGTGGCTACTTGGGCTGCGATACTTTTGTTACAAGAAGATTCTAAAATTCATTGTTTCCTTAGATGATTCTTGATTTTCTGCTGCGGCTCTATTTGTATTAGTTTCATGACTATTGCGTGTTCTGCACAAGGAACTTGTTTCATCTCTCACATATTCTGCGCTGTCTGTGCAATCCTATCGATTTCAAATACAGCTGTTTTGAATCTTGGACCTAATAGTGTGGCTATTAGAGTAGTATTATTTTGTTCAATGTAGTCAAATCTTATCTCAATATTATTTAAAATGTTATTTTGTAAATGTAGTCCTGCTATGGTTTTTGGTATAATGATGTTTATAGCATTTTGAATTCCTCTTATTACAGAAATAATTTTGGATGCTGTGGGATATTTTTCTGCTGATAATTCAACTGTAACATACTCTAGTGGTTTCAATAACGGTCTCCTAACAGTCTCACACCTCCCTGTGATCAGCTATAAGTGATGTGGGACTTGTGGCTAATGAAACTGTGACAGCAGACAAAGGCACTTTTATTTCAAACAGTCTTTCCAGCGTCATCAAAGAAATGTTTAATTTTAAGTTAATGTATAATTTTCTCTATAGCGATGCTATGTTGCTGCAATTGTTTTTTTATTTTTATTTGATTTAATTTTATGTATGCATATTGGGTTTTACCTGTGTATAATAAATAAATAAATAAATTTATAATTTATAATTTTCGTTCCGCAGAACAGAAGAAGTAGAGCACAATTCATTAAACCGTGTTATAAGTTCATTAGACGAATCAGGCCGCTAGCTTAAGTTATGCTTGTTAAAGAATGACTCATTCGAAGGTCACTGCTTATTCCCATTCGTTTAAGGAAGAGCTAACGATGAAGAAAAACTGCAAATAAAAGAGATTAGAAAAGATTGTATTATATACAGTTTCTAACAACACAACGTTCCATCAAATTACAGTACACGCTCGCGACGCTTTGGCATTAATGAATTTCAAAATAGTTCTCATTCTTCCTTCCGACCCAATATCATAAGTTGTTGGAAATTGCATTTCTTGCGGCCTATTGTAAATACGTTGTATACATTGTTCCCACTTAACGGGTGAAACAATCTGCTTACATATGTATTTTTTCACACAGCTTGTGCTTTTATAGGGTTCTGCTTTGTAATTCGAATATATTTTGCACCTAGGCTCGTCTAACGTGAGCGAACTTATTATCCTAGAAACATGCTTCAAGCTAGGCTCCATCAGAGGTGTATGAAACGCTCCTGACACAGGCAATCTAGTTACGTTAGCCAAACCGAATTGCTTCTTGTTCTTCTCGATATATTCTAGCGCTTCGTTATTCCCTGCTATTATTTTCTTCTCTGTACATAGGTAGATCGCAACTCTGAAACAAATTAATTATATTATTTGTTTTGTGCATTTAGTCAGCAGTCGCTGTTTAGATTTCATAAGTAGACGGCGGATTTTTATGCATTTCTGAAGAAATTGACTGGGTGAAATATGAAACAGTGAAAGATTAGAGAAATCTAAGAATATTGTAATAATGTTTTGAATGTAAACAATCGATTAAAGGGTGAGGTGAATTTTTATTTAATTACTGCTGCCCACAGTCGTTGCAACATATTTTTATTTTGCATGAAGATCCGCAGTCTACACTTCAGGACAAAAAGATTGCACATACTCTATTTTTTCTCATTTGCTAGAATAAACTGAAGAAAATGAATATTTCAGTATGTTAACACATTCGGACATGCCTGTATGTATAATGTACTGAATATTACCGACAATATTTATCCTAAATATCGTGGTCCGCAAGCGGGACAAAATGGTAGCACAAGCAGCAGATTTACGCTTCTCATTTGTTTAGAAATGATCGAAGAGCAAAAATTCATTGCAAAACGTAATTGATAAAGTGGGTGCTAGCTTATTTCGTGCTTATTTAATAAAAGAACATATTAAAGTGTTAAGAATGGGCCGTGAAAAGAAACAAAGTGATTGCGAAATAGAACAATATTGAAGTTAAAGGAAGAACAATATTGAATCACACAAATATCAAAAGTTGTAAATAGAAGTCGGATAGTAAATAATTATGAATTTGTTTGTATTTACAATTGTACAATTTTATAATTTTACAACTGTACAATACATTAATGTATAATTTTACAACTTTACAAGTATAGAATTTTAAATATGTATTTACAATTTTAGAACTTTACAATTTCACAATTTTACAACTCTAGAATTTTACAATTTTACAATTTCACAAATTTACAATTGTACAATTTTACGATTTTATAATTTTACATCTTTAGAACTTTACAATTGTACAATTTGACGATTTTACAATTTTACGTCTTTAGATTTTATAATTTTATAATTTTAACACCCTACAACTTTACAACTCTACAATTGTACAATTTTACAAATTTAGAATTGTACAATTTCATAATTTTACATCTTTAGAACTTTACAGTTGTACAGTTTTACGATTTTATAATTTTACTATTTCATAATTTTACATCTTTAGAACTTTGCAACTTTACAACTTTAGAATTTGACAACTTTACAAATTTAGAATTTAACAAATTTACAATATTAGTTTTAAAATTTTACAATTTTACAACTTTAGAATTTTACAACTTTACAATTGTACAATTTTACAATCTTATAATACGGTTTTGTTCTTATAGTACGGTTGTGAAGTTGTAAAATTGTACAATTGTGAGATTGTAAAATTGCACACTTGTACAATCCTAAAATTCTAAAGTTGTAATTTTGTAAAATTGTGAATTAAAATAATTGCAATATAATTTCAGCGTGGTTTTTGCACTAGTTACACAGTCGAAATTGTAAAGTTCTAAAATTGTAAATACATATTTAAAATTCTATACTTGTAAAGTTGTAAAATTATACATTAATGTATTGTACAGTTGTAAAATTATAAAATTGTACAATTGTAAAATTTAAAAAATCCTGAAAATTATGGGAAAAAGAAGAGTGTTGGGTGCCCACAAAGTTCATCTGCCCGTGAAAAACGTACAATATTGAGAACAGTATCAAATTTGAGGATGACAGCGAGACAAATCGCAGAAAGTGTTACCGTAAACACTAACGTATAGAATGTATGTTGTGTTTTACAAAAATGCAAGTATTTAGTGCAAAGAAAATTGCAGAAGGAACCTTGGTTAAAGAAAGAGCATAAAGTGTTCCGCTTACAATTTGCAGAAAAGCATATGAATATCAGATCAAAGTGGCGAAGAGAGTTTACTAACGAAAAAAGATTTTATTTGGATGGTCCAGACGGCCCAAGTTATTACTATCATGATTTGAGTGTAGAACAGCAATTTTTAAGCCATCGCCAAATAGGAGGCGGCTGTGTGATAATTTGGGCCGATGTTGGATACTGTGGTAAAACAGAAATCATATTTATAAAAGGACAAATGAATAGTGAACGGTATATTGAAATTATAAATGAACAACTAAACACATACGCTGTTAGAATTGCTGTAAATAAATATGTTTTATAACAAGATAATGTCACAGTCCATGCAGTAAAAGCCATAAAGAACTTTTCTTCAAAAATTATTCGTGTTTTCGAGTGACCAGCAAGATTTCCGACCTCAACATTATTGAAAATTGTTGGAGACATCTTGCCAGAGCCGTGTACCAAAATGGCAGACAATTCCAAAATATTAACGATTTCAAAACAGTGCATTTTGGACAAATGGGGAAATATTAGCCGAAACAGTATTAAAAAACTGTATAAATCTTTACCACACTGAACAATTAAAGTCATTAGATGTAAAGGAGATCGTACAAAATATTAGGCATTGGTCTTTATCGATTAATTCTCTCCATGTTTCGTTAATAATTCTACTTCTTTAAACAAACATAGATAAGTTAATGAAGCTTCGTTTCATTTCATTCATATACAGGGTGGTCCACTTAAATACGGCCACCTAAATATCTCCTCCAATTGTGGGGGTACAAAGAATATTTTGTGTACTATTTGAACGGTTTGAAGGAACCATTATATTGCAAACAATATTATTTCCGATAGACCTTCGTATAAGGTCCAATAGACTTTCGGAAATAATATTGTTTGCAATATAATGGTTCCTTCAAACCGTTCAAATAGTACACAAAATATTCTTTGTACCCCCACAATTGGAGGAGATATTTAGGTGGTCGCATTTAGGTGGACTACTCTGTATATTAAGAGCGACACATTGAAAATATGTATATAAAAAGAATTGAATTTCTAATATTTACTTTGATTTTTCAAGATCAAGTTTAACGTGTACCACTGGTGGTACATGTGGCACGGAACGTGTTAATATACAGAAGTTACATTAATTTCAAAGTATGCTATCCTTTCGTCCCGGAGTGTATTCATAATTATAGTTTACCGGCACATAGGCTTCTCAACACCCGAGTCCATTGCCCATTTCTCCGCCTCTCTACAAGCTTCTGAAACCTTTGACCTCGGCGTAATCGTAATAGACATCATCCCTTGCGGCACTAAGCCTGAGGCTTGCTGCATAGCTTTGCCTCGGACGTGCACCAACCTAATTCCATCTTCGAATGACAGAACGCCAGCTAAAATCAAAGCAGTTATTTCTCCTACGCTGTAACCAGCTGCGGCTACGCAATTGTTGAATACGCTAGGTCTGTCCTCGCGAACTTTTTCCAATGCAGCCAGCGATGTGACCACCGTAGCGATTTGATTGAACTCGGTTCTGTCTAACTTGTCCTGCGGTCCGTTTAAACAAATGTTTAATATATTGTAACCGACAATCTCGTTTGCTATTTCGAAAAGCTCTTTGGCAGCAGGATAATGTATGTATTTCTTGATCATGCCAACTTTGATTGTTCCTTGACCAGGAAATAATAAAACAGAGGTAGTTGTTGGATCTATTTGCTGCCGTTTCGTTTCGGTCGGAATTGTGATATCCTTTGGATACGGTGTCGTTGCCCAATTGGTATCACCGGTGTTTGTGTATGTTGCGGATTGTTCCAGTAGTTTAGTGACTTCTTCTGTATCGTACACGGGTTCGGCATTGTTTACAGATTCTTCGGTTGTTTGTGATCCACTATCGTCGTCTTTAGTTATATTGTTAGAGAACTTATTGTAAGATCCTAACCAAACATTCTTCGGAAAAGATATTTTATTGGATAGTGTTCGCCGAAGCATTTTAATCGATGTTGATCAATTTGAAGGATTTGTTAAATAGTTATGAAATGACACGAATCATTTGGTAACTTACACGCAATTAACTTATATTTAAAATAAGACACTGATATATAAAACTATATAAGAGATTCGAATTCGAATGTCTGTTTATCTATAAAGCGGCCCCTACACGGTCAGAGAGTATATGAGAGTGCTCACGCCCGGGTTTTGGCCGTGCCCATATAGTGCTGCCCCCTAGTCTAGTACTTAGCCTGGATCAGCTCCTACATCATCTTTAGCATGGACAAGATCCTACATCATCTTTAGCTTGGATCAGATCCTACATCATCTTTAGCCTGGATCAGATCCTACATCATCTTTAGCCTGGATCAGATCCTACATCATCTTTAGCCTGGATCAGATCCTACATCATCATTGGCCAGGATTATGACATACAATTCATATTATTTTATATAAAATATGTAACTAATATATAAATCTCTAATAATATAAATTATATTCATAGAAGTATTTTAATTTTTCCCGAGCTTTTGTTGCAAACTCTAGTTGTAAAAAATAAAAAAGCCGGAAGATTTCGAAGAAACACAGATTTTATATCGAAGTTTAAAAGCCACCATCTTGGAAATTAATTTAATGATGAAATACTTACTGTCATCAATACTGTCTCCAATTTTTTTCATATTTTTAGGCACAGTTATTATTAATTAAACCAAATTGAAAACCAATTTTTCTACTAAAATTTAGAAGAATAACTTTAGGGTTACCCTGAAATTTTCAGAATATGTTTAATTGACACAAATCTATAAAACGTATTTTTTAAATTTTAAGTATACAGGGTGATTCACGCAATTGTTACAAGTCATAATTCCGTTATTATTGCATTTACAAAAAAATGCCAAAGGAGAAAGATAAATGGTTTTTATTTTTTGCATAACTGCGTTTAAATTATCTGCAGTTATTGCTGCACATTCCAGTATGATTCTTTCTCTCAGATTCTCTACAGAATCTATGGGGTTTGAATAAATTCTATGTTTCAAATAACCCCACAGAAAAAAGTCAAGGGGACTTAAATCAGGTGAACGGGCTGGCCAACGTATTGATGTATAAACACAGTTATGCAAACAATAAAAAAACGTTATAAGAAATGTTTAGAATGTAATGGAGAAGCGTTTGAGCATCTTCTTCAATAAAGACATTTTTTGAAAATATCTCGAGATCTAATAATTTTTTGCCATGTGTACCCTAATCATTTTTTACGTAGAATGAACAGAAGAATCGATCTGTGTAAAAAACAATATGCATTTCTATTTAAAGAAATGATGCAATTGTAAATTGCACATGCACTGCTGCATCTAAAAAAAATCTAAAGGCCTACAGATGTAGTTCTCTTCGAACCATTTATCTTCCTCCTTTGGCATTCCCAACCAGCACAGATACAGCTCAAAGATAGCAGAAAGATGTCTGCCGCTAGACATTCAAATGTCTGAAAGATGTCTGCGAATGTCTCCGGAAAGTCTCTACAAGGGCTCCGGAAGGTCGTTTGTTACAAAGTTGCCTGTCTTAAAGTGGTCTTGAGAATGACTGTTAGTCGTGTTTCAGGCATTGTAGAGACATGTTCCACGACTCTGTCGGGCATCTTTTAGGCGACTTTCAGAAGTCTCTTGAGCTTGTTAGAGAGACGTATTTATGCGAAAAGGGAGTGGGAGGGAAAAATCAATTTACGATAATAGTTTAAAGTAAACGAACAAATAGTTTATTATAATAATATATGTACTATCTATAAAATAAAAATATATATAAAATAATATATATAAAACATTAAAATTAATATATTAAATTCTAATATATATTAGAAATAAAGTATTAAAATTAAAATACAATATCACGCACTTAAAACATTAAAATTAATATACTTAAATTAAAATATAAAAATTGAAATGAAATATACAGTTGAAACATCAGAATCAGTATACAGGGTGGTCCACGCAACTTGCACACCAATAAATAACTTCCAAAGTATGCGTAAAATAAAATACTACATTCAGAATAAAATATCACGCACTTAAAACATTAGAATTAATATATTAGAAATAAAGTATTAAAATTAAAATACAATATCACGCACTTAAAACATTAAAATTAATACACTTAAATTAAAATATAAAAATTGAAATAAAATATACAGTTGAAACATCAGAATCAGTATACAGGGTGGTCCACGCAACTTGCACACCAATAAATAACTTCCAAAGTATGCGTAAAATAAAATACTACATTCAGAATAAAATATCACGCACTTAAAACATTAGAATTAATATATTAGAAATAAAGTATTAAAATTAAAATACAATATCACGCACTTAAAACATTAAAATTAATACACTTAAATTAAAATATAAAAATTGAAATAAAATATACAGTTGAAACATCAGAATCAGTATACAGGGTGGTCCACGCAACTTGCACACCAATAAATAACTTCCAAAGTATGCGTAAAATAAAATACTACATTCAGAATAAAATATCACGCACTTAAAACATTAGAATTAATATATTAGAAATAAAGTATTAAAATTAAAATACAATATCACGCACTTAAAACATTAAAATTAATACACTTAAATTAAAATATAAAAATTGAATAAAATATACAGTTGAAACATCAGAATCAGTATACAGGGTGGTC
Source organism: Lasioglossum baleicum (assembly GCF_051020765.1). NCBI lineage: Eukaryota > Metazoa > Arthropoda > Insecta > Hymenoptera > Halictidae > Lasioglossum > Lasioglossum baleicum. Next base: position 95,769 of record NW_027469202.1, on the reverse strand, counting down.
CACGCAACTTGCACACCTATAATAACTTCCAAAGTATGCGTTGCACGAAAAAGTTTTGTATACAGAAGTTGCATGGTCTGAAGGGGTACATTATGTAGTGTATTATTTTTTTACAGGTGGACGCGTAAAGGACATGTGAAGGTCAACTTAATTTTTTTAAATGGAATGAGGTATTTTTTAATACATCAATGATGCAGCTGGACCTATGTATGTCGAAAAGTTAATAGTTCAGGAGATATTTCAATTTAAATAAATCTAAAATACCATTACTGTCGTACTAAGACGTTACATAAGTAAGTAAACATTAACGTCTTAGTACGACAGTAATGGTATTTTAGAGTTATTTAAATTGAAATATCCCCTGAACTACTAATTTTTCGACATACATAGGTTAGTACTTTTTTATAATGAATGTCCAGCTGCATAATTGATGTATTAAAAAATACCTCATTCCATTTAAAAAAATTAAGTTGACCTTCACATGTCCTTTACGCGTCCATCTACAAAAAAGCTACTAACATCTGATTAATGCTTATTCAGGGGGCCTGTTTCTGGCGCCTCACCCTGTATACTAAAATTAAAAAATATAAAAATTAAAATAAAATATAAAAGTGAAAATAAAATATTACTGATAATGTCTGTGGTTGTAAGGAAAAACGCCGCATGTCAGAATTTCAAAAATTCGAGTTTATGCATTCATTGAGCTTTAGACTTTAGAGTATAGGATTTACAGTAGCGGACAAAAGTTTAAGACCGCTCTAAAGAAGACGATAACTTTTTTAATATTGTACTATACGATTTGAACTTTTTTGGGAAGCTAGAGCAATTAGTTTACTAAAGGATGTGAAAAGAAATTTTTTCAAAAATTGCAATTGATCGGAATTGTTGAAAAAATACTAAAAGTTGATTTTTTAATTATTTTATGTGGGCCTATATTGAAAATTTAAAAAACACGTTTTGTGTAGATCTGTGTCAATCAAACATATCCTGAAAATTTCGTAAAAATCGGTCGACGTTGCAATGAGCTACAAACGTTTAAAGATGGTAGAAATTGCAGATTTTCACGATTTATTGCCGAAAATCTGCAATTTTTACCATCTTTAAACGTTTGTAGCTCATTGCAACGTCGACCGATTTTGACGAAATTTTCAGGATATGTTTAAATAAACAATCAACTTTTAGTATTTTTTCAACAATTCCGATCAATTGCAATTTTTGAAAAAATTTCTTTTCGCGTCCTTTAGTATAAACTAATTGCTCTAGTTTCTCAAAAAAGTTCAAATCGTATAGTAAAATATTAAAAAAGTTATCGTCTTCTTTAGAGCGGTCTTACACTTTTGTCTGCTACTGTACATATTTACCAGAAAAAAAGTCATGGAAACACGTTTGGAAGGCTCAGACAACAATGCAATTTAACCAACCTCCTATGTCAAAGTATTAGCGATCGAAAGTGAAAGTATATGTGACATGCGGCGTTCTTCCTGATAACCACAGATATATTGAAATTAAAATCACTTGGTCACACTCGCTTTGTTCATGTTTCTTCCGGCTGCCGTCCACTTTGGCTTTCTCCGCTGCACCTTGAATAAGAATATCTTTGTTTATTAATTTGTACATGAATAATCATTATAATAATAATATTAAAATAAGGGTGATAATTACATATAACAAGGCTGGCCGTTCGATAATTTGCAAACGGTTTTTTGCCCTTCCGGCCCAATCAGCTATAGCAGACCGCCATGCCAGCACGTCAGTCATAATGATACCTAGACTTTCCTGGCAAAGTTGTAGCTGTTGTGCCCCCCGTATTGTGCACTTCTGCTGCCTAAAATAAAAAATTGTTATGTAGCATATCACATTCTGTTAATTTAATGAAAATGAAAGATAAACGTCAGCTATTTTAAGTGTATTTATTAAACAAGTCATTGGTCTCTTCGGCCTCCTTTGCTTTTCTTCTAGCCTTCGTGTAGCCGTCTAGAAGCATTATATAATTATTATTTTAATTATACATGTATGGTGTGTAACTACTTTAACTTACCAAAGGTACTGTTTTTGAAGATCTTTACAGAAAAGTGCTCCCACGAAGGTTGAGGCAGTTCACATTGTTGGATTGCGTTGCTCAATTTTGATTTGTGTACCGGTGGCCAATAACATTTGTCGCCTTCCAGCCAACTATTTGGCACCGCTTCTACCGTTCCGTCCGCCAAAAATTGGACAACGGTCCATGTATTTGTAGGCATCTCCATTTGTGTGTATATATTCTAAGAATTGAAAAGTATGGTAAAATTTAGAGACTAATTTAAACATATATGTAATTACGACGTAAATATATTTAATTAAAGAATATATTTAGAAAAATAGCAAATAGAATGAAGGAATGGAAATATGACCAATTTTTGTTCATTTTTTGACTTCACACTTATTTACACATTAGGGCGGTAGACTCGTTTCCAGGATTGCAATCAATTGCAATCCCGCACCCTTGCAATCCTAGAAAAAGCAGTCTACCCCCTTACAATACCGAAAGTACTTTCTTTGACTTTCTTGCCAACCCCATAGTAAACTTCGAATATAGCGGAAGGGCATCAGCAAAAAACACTAACGGTAACAAATAACAGCAATGGAAGTACTTACTTTTGTAAATATACACTCGTCGGATAAATTATCACTATTACAATACACTAATACAATTAGACACTTCTCTAAACCTGCCCTGATAGCACAGTTTGGAACTGCCAGGGACAGTCCAGAGCGTGGAGTGAATTTGGAGGGCAGTACGGTTCCAGACGCCGCTTATTGGCTGCTCGGAGCAACGGTTGGAGTACATCTAGAAAGAGTGTGGAGTTCATGCCACCTGGGCTTCCAGAAATGCGCATAGATGTAACAAAGTCCGCCGTCCACCGCCGTCACAGCATCTAGAGGGCAGCTTCTTCCGTCCAAATGGAAGGCAGCTCGTGGAGTCTGCGTGGAGCGGCGGATGCCGTTATACAGGGCAGCACCGTCGGTGAGGTTATGTCAGTAATGTTGGTAATGTCGGTGAAATGAATTTCTACATATTGTACAAATATGTAGCAGTCTTCCTTTTTACCGACAATTCCAAATACCGATTCTGAATGAAAACGAAATAATAAACCCGATATAAAAAAATATTAAATTTTATTTATTTCTATTATATCTATATTATTTTTCCTAGACTGCGGATCTTTGTGCAAAATAAAAATTGTCTGCATTGATCGCAAGAGAGATGGAAACTATATGTACAAATTGAATGTTACGTTCTTCCCCCCTCGCCGTAATTTTCTTTACAGTTACATTAAGAGTAAACCTACACATAAATCAATAAACCAGTAATACATTAATTATCCCCTAATACGTACAGTTACGCGAATTAATATTCGGACGATCTAAAGAAGATGATAACTTTTTTAATATTGTACTATACGATTTGAATTTTTTGGGGGAGCTGGAACAATTAGTTTACTGCAGGATGTGAAAAGAAATTTTTTCAAAAAATGCATTTGGTCGGAATTGCAGAGAAAATACTAAAAGTTACATTTTACAACTTTTTCGCGCGGGCCTATATTGAAAATTTAAAAAGTACGTTTTGTAGGCCTGCGGAAATAATGTGCACTGTGAAAGTTTCATCGAAATCGGTTGATGCGAGAAAAAACGACAGGCCTTGAAAGATGTAATTCTTCGATGTAGGCTGAAAATCTGCGATTTTTACCATCTTTAAACGTTTGTAGCTCATTGCAACGTCAACCGATTTTGACGAAATTTTCAAAATATGTTTAGTCGACACAGATCTACAAAGCGTATTTTTCAATTTTTCAATATGGGCCCACATAAAAAAGTTGTAAAATGCAACTCTTAGTATTTTTTCATACAATTCCGATCAATTGCAATTTATGAAAAAATTTCTTTTCACATCCTGTAGTAAACTAATTGCTGTAGCTCCCCAAAAAAGTTCAAATCGTTTAGTACAATATTAAAAAAGTTCTCGTCTTTTTTAGAACGTCCGAATATTAATTCGAGTAATTGCAGTTCCAGTATAGCCTTTTTCCAGGATTGCAAGGGTGCGGGATTCGTCTCTTCTCATCTCTCGATAATAATACAAACACGGGGTTTTTCACTAGTTAAAAACGCTAGATAAAAGATCGATCTAGGACACTATCTGCCTCAAAAGTCCTATTTTCCGTTTACGAGGCGAAATTGGCATTAGTCGTCACCGTAATTTGCATTATTCGGAAGCATACAAGCTATTTTCATAGCTACATGCTGCCGAATAATGCCAATTACGCCTCGTAAACGAAAAAATAGAACTTTTGAGGCAGATAGTGTCCTAGATCGATCTTTTATCTAGCGTTTTTGACTAGTGAAAAACCCCGTGTTTGTATTATTATCGAGAGATGAGAATAAGAGGCGAATCCCGCACCCTTGCAATCCTGAAAACGAGTCTACTTCCTTTTAATAAACTAAAGCAAGAATTTGAAACCAAGGAGTATGTTCGGTTGCAGGTAGCTACGGTATAAAGTTTAGTACTTTAACGGTATAAAAGGTCCAAATACATCTGGCTACATCGGCTGTGCTTCTTTCGGCTGGCTAAAAATCACTTTGTTGGGAGGTACATCTGGAAGGTCTTTAGCTGAATGTTTTATGACGGCCTCGCCTGTGAATTCGGACTCGCGCTTGTTCCTTCGCGCGGAGGGTTTTACGACGGAACATTAAGTGGCCTGTAGTTCCTTTTTCATTTGGAACAACCTAAGCATTGGAAAAACCGAAAGAATACCGGTATTATTTCGGTTTCGGTAGAAAATTGATTGTGCCGTTATTCGAAGACTTTGAATAAATCCACTATCCACAGTCCAAATTCTATCTTGAGATTAGTCTTTTTTTAATCGGAAGAACGCCACACGAAGCAGCTAGCGTCATTTACATGAAACAATTACGAAAAATAAACAAGGTCTGCAATTAACTTGTTAGTGGTTTCATGCCGATATGTCTGGCTGGCCGACGCGCGTCGGGTTACCTGGCCGTGTTTATTGCACCACTTGGCCACGGCGACCGAAGTCTTCGCCGCCCTGGCAGAAAATTATTCGAAGCTACACCGTTTCGATAGTTTCCAGATGGCTGGAAAACCCCAAGGTTTGGTTGCCACATCTGCGGTCTTGCCGAATCCCAGGGTCCGCTTCAAGCACTAGCTTAAAAGTTCCGTTCACCCCCAAATGGGACTCTCACCAACATGTTCAGTCGCGTTTTTAACACTTTTTAATGGGTTGTTAACATTTTTTTTTCTTATTAGGAATTTATTTTAGTTAGTGATCATATTCATCGATAAAAAAAGATGAGTATACGGTACTATTTATATTGAGTCCTACAAAATATTGCAATTAGAATTACGATTTCAATTATGTCTACTTGTTCTTTGAATACAGTAGAGACTCCCGTATCCGTACCCCCATTATCCGAATACATACCCTAATATAAGGACGTCCTATTGTCCGTATGTTCTGTTATCGCCGCGTCGCTCGCTGTGCCGGGATTCAAATGCGCGCCGCCTCCAGATTCCGACTTTTCGCCTCATGCTTCCGAAACTTCGGCAACGTGAAAATCGAAGGAACGCGTCGGCGTCGATCAGTCGAGCAGGTAGTTCACACAGACAGAGTAGAGGTACGCTTGTGTGTAGCGCGCAAGCAATTGAACAGGCACTCAGACGGGCTGAGTTTTCACGTTACCGAAGTTTCGAAAGCATGAGGCGAAAAGTCAGAATTTGGAGACGGCGCACAGTGTGACCTTTCGTCCAAATCGGAGACAAAATCGAAGAACTTTTGATAGAAATAAGGTAGAGCGATGAAATTTTTAAAAAATTAAAGCTGAAACATTACAGAATATGGGAAAAATAGGGAGATTATGGTAAGAACGTTTTTTAACGTTGAGAAAATTCGTTAAACTTGCACAATTTCGAGAAAATTGTGGTTTTTCCAATACCACGCGCGGAAAATTTTTTTAAAATTTTTGCTATATATCATTTCCCGTAGATTTTTTCACGCCGATTTCAAATCTGGTCTCAAAATTTGTCTACGACCTCAGGACATTGCAAAATCGATTTCTTTAAATTCTACATGTTTAACGAATTTTCTCGGTTAAAAAACGTTCGTACCATAACTTCCCTATTTTTCCCATATTCTGCAAAGTTTCAGCTTTCATTTAAAAAAAATTTCATCGCTCTACCTCATTTCTATCGAAAGTTCTTTGATTTTGAATCGAGTCTGGTCCAAATTTTCCACTGTGCGCCGACGCGACGAAATCTCTCCGTATTTAATCATTGTTTAAACATGTTTAATCAATCATAATGTATTAATATTGGATATCACTGTATTCGGGAAAGTCTACAGAATCTTTTGCCAGAAAGAACAATTCAATATCTTTTATAATAACATCACAATATTTGTTTGAAGTTGAAAAATATGTTTTTTTTCAAAGCCTTGTTCCTGAAAAACTGTGCGTATAGGAAAAAAATTGAAAACAGATTCGGAATCAGCGCGAAAAACTCTATAAGAAGGACCCTTCAGTAATTGGGGAACATAAAAAAAGTTGAAATTTGTTGGACAGTGTAATTCTACTCCATTCAATAAAAATAGATCAGTTAATGAAGCCTCGTTTCATTTAATTCATACATGTTAAGAAAGACACGCTAAAAATATGTGTATAAAGAAATGGAATTTCTAATGTTTCATAAACAGAAATTTTGTACGCAGTTCGCACGGTCTGGGATAGATACGGGCCTGAGCTGTCTCGAGGATAAAGGCCGTTACGGAGAACGAGACGTGCGGCCGGTGAAAGGAGGCGGCCTGAAAAGTCTCATACGTGCCGACCACTGAGTTGACAATTTCAGAATTTCCAAGAACAGCAAGAAAAGAAATTCGAACCGTTTCACGATATCTAAATTGCTTTCGCTGCTTTATACCAGGGTACGCGACGAAGTAATAAAACGTCGATAAAACTGGGCAATTACTTTGACCGTCGCGAGGGCCAATAAGTCCTGGGTAGTTACCAAAACAACTCTGGATTTTCTGCACGAAATTACCTGAACCTTTTCCCAGAATGTTCGTTTGACAAGCAAATTTTCACATAATCATCCATTTCATTTCCAAAGTACAGTACCAGGACCTCGACGAACCGGCTTGATCGAGAGACAAACAGCCCGGACAAATTAAGGCCCGATGGATAATTGAGACCCGAGGGAAACCACGTCTTACCCTGCCATAGTCCGGCCACTCTAAGCGACCGTGATTATCCTTACGGGCACTGTCGCGTCGGTTCTTCCACGCCATAATTAATCCTCCGGCAACCCTCCCTCTCTTCCCAGTTTTCCCCGAAATTCTATACTCTATACAATTGTACTTGCAGCTTGCAGCTATTCCTTCTGACGCGATAACGGTAACGTTAGCGTATCTGCTTTATAATATTTGTCATTGTTGTAATATCCTGCAATTTCTACCATCTTTAACCCTTAGCACTCCAGTGGTGACTCGAAATCACCACTAAAAATTGCTGTCCCATTATGCAAAATATTGTTTACATTGTTAAACATGTTGGTAGCTAATCAATTACTAATCCTTTAATTATTGTATGAGGTATTACAATCAATTTCATATCCATCAAATGAAAAGAATCGTATAGAACGAAATTATTCTACCTAGAACGAGATGTTTCATTTTCGAGTTAAAACAGCTTCGAAATTAAAACAGCTGCAAATGGTTAATTATTATAACTATCTTTTAAATTTTCAATATAGGCCCCACATAAAAAAGTTGTGAAATGCAACATTTAGTACCTATTTTCTCTACAATTCCGGCCAACTGCAATTTCTGGAAAAATATCTTTAGGATGACGGGTAATTCAGTGTCTATGATGTTTCGCGTGGTTAACAGACAACGATATAGATATTTATTAAAACAATAACACGTAACAATAACAAAACAAGATGTAATAATAATAACAATAACGAGAAAACTAGATTATAAACGTTAATGACTATCGAGTACTAACAAAGTACAGAGATATAAATTAACGTAGCGCGGGCAACTCTAGAGCGATGCGTTCTCAACGAGTGCCACAAGCTTTTTTTCCACTGGTAAAAATCCGTTTTGGTGGGAAGATTAGCAACGTGAGAAAGACCGTTAAAATAAGGGGAGGAATTCTCCGTTCCTCAAGAGTAAGGAGAAAGTTTCCTTCCCCAAAACAATTCAAAGTCGTCGCTGCCAAGGACATTGCAACGGTTGAGTCAGGGTTCTGGTAATCGTCACTTTTACGACCGAACCCTCAACGCAACCGTCCACAGCGCGCACTTGAGAAGGATGCGTCCGGAAAGTCCCTCTTTCCAACGCGCCATGTCCACTACATATCTTTTCACATCGTGCAGTAAACTAATTTCTCCAACTTCTCACGAAAAGTCCAAATCCATATAGTCCAACATTAAAAAATAACTTTTTTACTCGAATTAATACAACCCCTGGCAGAAAGTTTCCGATCCGGAGGCATTGATACGGATTTTACAGAAAACTATTACTTTATGGAGTTGAAACTGATGGGAAATTAAAAGGGGCTTATTAAAGAATGAAGAACAACAAATTAACATAAGCTTCCATTTATTATAACAAAGAAACGAGACAATAAACAAAATGTTACACGGAAAAAAGTTAATAGACCCATTAATAGATCTGCTGGAAGAAAGTTTCCCATTTGATTTACAGTCTCCGCAACACCAAATTTCTTCAACAATTACTGTTGGATGATTCTTATAGAGTTTTTTGCGCTGATTCCGAATCTGCCCTTAATTTTTCTCCTAGATACAAATTTCGGATCACGAATAATAGATACATAATTTGTAATTAGTTACTCGAAGATATAGATACACAGGGGACCACCTGTAGCGGTATTTTCGAATACCTCGAAACCATTCTGCACTTCGCAATCATAACTTAAATTGTGTTTCTTTTTTTTCAATTACAGAAAGTGGACAGCGAAAGTCGACAGCGCGAACTGCATCAATTCTTTAAGTTGAAAATAAATGTAGACAATTAAAAAATGTTTTTGGTTAAACTTTTCATTAAAACTCGAAGCAATAAGTATTTACCGAACAAAACGATTATAGATGCGGGATTCGATTCGGGGCCAGAAGATTCCCAGCCGTATATATGTACTTGTTTTGTTAACGGCTACCCAACCTCTAAAAAATTATTAAAAAATTAAGAACGGTTGCTTCAATAATATCCAAGTACTGAATTCTTATAAAACTGGAGTCTCTAACACTTCAATACAAAACATGCATTTTCTTGGAATTTTTGGAGGTTTTCAATTTTTTAAAACATGTTTCCGTAATCCGAAAAATCTGAAAAAATACACATTAATAATCAGGATGAGACACAACTAACGTAACAATATAAATGTGGTCAACTGAAGACTTTGATGTATGTATATACATAAAATCGGCAATTTTATGTTTTCCGATTTGTTTAAAAATCGATTTTGCAACCAAAAATTTTGAAAAAAATCTCAGTAGTGTATGCTATTCGGTAGAATATTCATGAATTTTTTCATAATTTTCTGTTGAACATGACGTGACTAAAAACAAATTTGGTTGGATACTTCTGACCATCTTTTCCGGCTATACCTTAAGAATCAACGAAAACATTATTTAAAAAATACAAAATATATTTCTTTTTACATCGTTAAAACCGATTTTTCAAAAAAAATTAGGCCTAATTTCTCTTCGATATCTCTTTTAGATCAAAAGTTATAGCAAAATGTGCGTCGCGCCGCGTGCTGTGCCCGAGATTCAAATGCGCGCCGTCTCCAGATTCCGACTTTTCGCCTCATGCTTCCGAAACTTCGGCAACGTGAAAATCGAAGGAACGCGTCGCCGACGCGTTCGGTCGAGCAGGTAGTCACACGGACATGGTAGAGGTACGTTTGTGTGTAGCGCGCGTGCAATCGAACATGCACCAACACGGTCAAGCGCGGTCGACACCGCTCACGGATACGACGATACGTCAGGGAAGGGGAAACTGCCGTTCAGTTTTCAGCAGTTTTCAGTTATTCTCTCAACTCTCAACAGTTCGCAAGTTCTCGTTCGCTTAGCTCGGTCGTAATATCTGTGGTTGTCAGGAGGACGCCGCCGCATGTCACATTGTACTTTCACTTTCGAGATATTGTCGTTTAAAGTTTTGATCACTAATGCTTTGACAAGGACATTGGTTAAATTGTATTATTTTTTCGAGTCTTTTGAATTGATTTTCGTGACGTTTTTTCTGGTAAATACCTAATCCTACACTATAAAGTTCAATAAATGCATAAACTGAAATTTTTTGAAATTGTGACATGCAGCGTTTTTCTTGACACAATCACAGATATATTTACATAGCTTCGCTCTGTGGTTACACGTTACATTCGCAGGTGCGGTCTGCGTTGCGGCATTTGACTATTTGACTATTTATTAGATTGACTTGCTTGGATTATGTGATTACGTGGATTACTTGGATTACGTGCACTACGTGGAAGGAAGGAAGAACGGAAGGTATTTGTACATATTTATATTGGTTGATCGGTTTCATTTTGCTCAAATGTCTCCCAGAATCTTCGCGTGAAAAAGCGTGAGAACGCTTGTCGGCACACCACGCGACAGTGCCATTTGCCATCACGTATGAGGTGCTACGAGGCGAGTATGTTCACTTCAATGTAGAGTCCAAAATAGTAAATTGTTTGTTTCTTTATCACTTTATCACTCTCTTTTCATTATCATTATTATCATTTATCACTTTAAACAAATCCAACACAATTCAGCTTTGGCCCATTCAGATTAGAATTAGCTTAGCAATATTCTAAATCGGCAAAATGATGGCTTAAACCAATTCAGTAAGGCAAGTATTAGGTTGACCCAAAAGTTTCTTCCGCATTGTGTTCCTTTAATGTAGCTAAATAAATACAAACAATACGATAATCTTTATGTTAATATTTTAGTACTTCTTAATATGAATTTGCATTATGTGCATGCATCGAAAAACAACTTTTGGGACAACCTAATATTTATTTAGCAATATTAAAGAAAGGCATTGCGGAAGGAACTTTTGGGACAACCTAATATTTAATCTTCTTCACTTGCTTCTCATCATCGAATTTTTTTATTTCTGGTAGTACATTCTTTTGTTTGTAGTTCAACTTTAATCGATTTTTTATAAATATCATTGCAATGTTTGAATCAGTTAGGTATATTAGTTGATGAAAAACGTCAGAAGACCTTTTGTAATTGTAGCACCAGAAATTAGAAAATTCGTTGAGATGAGCAATAAGCGAAGAAGATTAAATACTCACCTTTACTCACTGTGTAATTAAAAATCTAATTTACAGAACGGAGGATAAATATAATGTGCTATCCAGGGAAGGAGGAGAAGGAAGCTGCGGCAACCGGGGAAGAGGAAGACCTCTAATTTTTCACGTGGTACGTATATCTAATTATGCCATTCAACACACATGCATATATTGTACATTACTGATTTTCTTTGTATTTTTTAGGTATCCCACCTATGCCAGAACGTGCTACGGGCCACAAGTTTTGGGAAGCAGAGGCAACAACGTGTAATAATCACAATATACAGGGTGTTCCGTTTAAATACGAACACCTAAATATCTCTTCAGGTTATTGTGATGCAAAAAATATTTGTTACGTAATGTGCATGGTGTCAATGGACCAAATATCTGGCACACCGTGCACATTACGTAACAAATATTTTTTGCATCACAATAACCTGAAGAGATATTTAGGTGTTCGTCCAATAATAAAGCATAGTAATAATAAAAAATTATAATATTTATTATATATATATTCCTTGTGTCATTGTCCATGTGTCTTTACCAACTCCCTGCGGTGTATTAAAAAATAAGAAAAAGTAAATTTTCTTGTCCCTTGTACGACACTTTGTCTTTTTTTGCATGTTGACATTTTAATCTTAGCTTCCATCTCTTGCAATCGATGCAGAGAATTTTTATTTTGCACAGATTTTTTTTTCGTTTTCTCTCCTTGCATGTGACTGAATGTTCATTCAAAAATCAGTATTGTCGGTAAAAAGGGAAACTGCTACATATTTGTACAATAGAAATCTACTTTATCGACATCTGCCACATTAGTGCGATCTGCCCTTACCGACGGCGCTGCCCTGTATAACGGCATTCGCCGCATTAATCAGTGCGACCGTGCTGCCATCTTGCGGGGAAGCGGAATCCAGGATAGAGTGGCGTTCCAGCTAGACTGCAGAAGCTGCATTTCACGTGGGCTGCATCCAGACGGTTCCAGGTTGTCCAAGTGGAGTCAACTTATGCGCGTTTTCGTCACTCCCCGTGGAGTCAATTGTGCTATCAGGGTGGTGTCGACCGGTGTCGACCATGTGCGCCGGACCAAAAATAGTAACTTCAACAGCGCCACTCGGGGTGAACTACGAAGACAGAGAAGCAGATATGTTTCTCGCAGGAAAGACACTGACAGAGAATATATGAAACAGCTTGATTTTTTCGATCACGCGGGTAAGCCGCATTTCGCGAAGAAGCAATATTTTTTTATGCTCTTTGTGTTGAAATATTCTCTGCATTATTGCGGGGTCCCGTACAGAGCCCTTTTTTGGATTTGGCTCTTGGAACTTTGTAAACAACAAAAGTGTACATTTTTATGGAAGAACTTTTTTTCTGTACACTTTTTCCAAATGCTCTTTGCGTTGAAATACTCTCTGTATTATTGCGGATTAGCATGCAGAGCTCTTTTTTCGAAAAAGTGCACAGAAAAAAGTTCTTCCTTAGAAGCTGTATCCCCCTACTCCACCCCACTCTTTACCGGCGGCGTAGGAAAAACAACGTCTCCGGAAAATGTCTCTCAGTCGCCAAAAAGATATCCTTTATGGAGACGTTGCATTTACGACTGAAATGAGACAGCTGAAAGACGTTCACCCTCTGCTGTGAAAACAACGTCTCCATAAAGATATCTTTTTGGCGACTAAAAGACGTATCTTTGGGACATAGACGTTCAGACGGGACGACGACATGAAACAGACATCTATGAGACGATGTGTGCTGGTTGGGTTTTATATCAACATTTTTTATTTACACTTAGAAACGCACTGTCTCGGAAGGAAATGGACATTCGAGAGAAGCAATAAAATTAGAGCATCATCGCGAAAAAAGATGAGTTTGCAATAACTTCAATATTTTATGAAATTCTATTATAATTATAGTTATGACTGTGTTTTTTTATTATAGGAAGACAGAAGATCAAATAAACTTGTGTATGCTAGTATAAAATCAATTTATATATATTATACAATTTATTTTATTATTTGTTTGACAACTAATAAATCTACAAATTGTTTCATAAACTAAAAAATACTTCCTGCATTTTCGTATTCTCCAATCAGTCCAAATAAATACCATCAACCTGTTCTCGATCATATACCAATTTTTATTAATGCAATTATGACAGTAACAAAACGTTTCTATTTAAAATGAATACATATTTTGAACATAGTTTTAACATTTTTAATTTTTTGGAAGGTTAAAAAATGTAATTAAAAAAGTAATGAAAAATAAAAATAAAAAAAAAATCCTCGCTGCACGGGGACCCGAAGGCTAGCTCCAGATTGCGATTCATACGCTCGACGGCTCGACAGTCGAATTTCAGTTTCGTTTCCGTAAGCTGTAAAGCAATACAACATGGCAACATGGCAAGTGCTAAAAATAGATTGTGGCTCGCACAAGCAGCGCACACGGATATAGTAAAGGTACGCTGGTGAGTGTAGCGCGCGGGCGCGTTGCTAACACGATACCAATACAGTGTCTTCTGCACCGACGAAATGCCGTCGTTGGCCTCCTGTTTCTCACTCCAGTCAGAATATATCCTAGAGGGCGTAAGAGAACACCGAAAAATTCGAGTCCCGCCAACTCCCGTAAGGCTGGCAGTCTTTAACAGTATCTCGTCGGTGCCTGTATAACGGCATTCGCCGCATTAATCAGTGCGACCGTGCTGCCATCTTGCGGGGAAGCGGAATCCAGGATAGAGTGGCGTTCCAGCTAGACTGCAGAAGCTGCATTTCACGTGGGCTGCATCCAGACGGTTCCAGGTTGTCCAAGTGGAGTCAACTTATGCGCGTTTTCGTCACTCCCCGTGGAGTCAATTGTGCTATCAGGGTAGTAACCCCACCACTACTAAATTCAGTCGATAGTTTAAAAAATCAGTCGACTGAAAATAGTAGTTGAATACTATCGATTTAGTCGATAGTTTTTAGTCGATGGTGCCCATCACTATCCCTGCCTTGATAGCACAGTTTGGAACTGCCAGGAATAGTCCAGAGCGTGGAGTGAATTTGGAGGGCAGTATCGTTCCAGACGCCGCCCTGATAGCACAGTTTGGAACTGCCAGGGACAGTCCAGAGCGTGGAGTGAATTTGGAGGGCAGTATGGTTCCAGACGCCGCTTATTGGCTGCTCGGAGCAACGGTTGGAGTACATCTAGAAAGAGTGTGGAGTTCATGCCAGCGGGCTTCCAGAAATGCGCATAGATGTAACAACCCTGATAGCACAGTTTGGAACTGCCAGGAATAGTCCAGAGCGTGGAGTGAATTTGGAGGGCAGTATGGTTCCAGACGCCGCTTATTGGCTGCTCGGAGCAATGGTTGGAGTACATCTAGAAAGAGTGTGGAGTTGCATGCCAGTGGGCTTCCGAAAACGATTACAGGTGTACAAAGTCCGCCGTCACAGCATCTAGAGGGCAGCTTCTTCCGTCCAGATGGAAGGCAGCTCGTGGAGTCTGTGTGGAACGGCGGATGCCGTTATACAGGGCAGCACCGTCGGTGAGGTTATGTCAGTAATGTTGGTAATGTCGGTGAAATGAATTTCTACACATTGTACAAATATGTAGCAGTCTTCCTTTTTACCGACAATTCCAAATACCGATTCTGAATGAAAACGAAATAATAAACCCGATATAAAAAAATATTAAATTTTATTTATTTCTATTATATCTATATTATTTTTCCTAGACTGCGGATCTTTGTGCAAAATAAAAATTGTCTGCATCGATCGCAAGAGAGATGGAAACTATATGTACAAATTGAATGTTACGTTCTTCCCCCCTTGCCGTAATTTTCTTTACAGTTACATTAAGAGTAAACCTACACATAAATCAATAAACTAGTAATACATTAATTATCCCCTAATACGTACAGTTACACGAATTAATATTCGGACGATCTAAAGAAGATGATAACTTTTTAAATATTGTACTATACGATTTGAATTTTTTGGGGGAGCTGGAACAATTAGTTTACTGCAGGATGTGAAAAGAAATTTTTTCAAAAATTGCATTTGGTCGGAATTGCAGAGAAAATACTAAAAGTTACATTTTACAACTTTTTCGCGCGGGCCTATATTGAAAATTTAAAAAGTACGTTTTGTAGGCCTGCGTAAATAATGTGCACTGTGAAAGTTTCATCGAAATCGGTTGATGCGGGAAAAAACGACAGGCCTTGAAAGATGTAAGAATTCTTCGATGTAGGCTGAAAATCTGCGATTTTTACCATCTTTAAACGTTTGTAGCTCATTGCAACGTCAACCGATTTTGACGAAATTTTCAAAATATGTTTAGTCGACACAGATCTACAAAGCGTATTTTTCAATTTTTCAATATGGGCTCACATAAAAAAGTTGTAAAATGCAACTCTTAGTATTTTTTCATACAATCCCGATCAATTGCAATTTTTGAAAAAATTTCTTTTCACATCCTGTAGTAAACTAATTGCTGTAGCTCCCCAAAAAAGTTCAAATCGTTTAGTACAGTATTAAAAAAGTTCTCGTCTTTTTTCGAACGTCCGAATATTAATTCGAGTAATTGCAGTTCCCGTATAGCCTTTTTCCAGGATTGCAAGGATGCGGGATTCGCCTCTTCTCATCTCTCGATAATAATACAAACACGGGGTTTCTCACTAGTTAAAAACGCTAGATAAAAGATCGATCTAGGGCCCCATCTCCCTCAAAGGTCCTATTTTCCGTTTACGAGGCGAAATTTGCATTAGTCGTCACCGTAATTTGCATTATTCGGGAGCATACAAGCTATTTTCATAGCTACATGCTGCCGAATAATGCCAATTACGCCTCGTAAACGAAAAAATAGAACTTTTGAGGCAGATAGTGTTCTAGATCGTTCTTTTATCTAGCGTTTTTGACTAGTGAAAAACCCCGTGTTTGTATTATTATCGAGAGATGAGAATAAGAGGCGAATCCCGCACCCTTGCAATCCTGAAAACGAGTCTACTTCCTTTTAATAAACTAAAGCAAGGATTTGAAACCAAAGAGTATGTTCGGTTGCAGGTAGCTACGGTATAAAGTTTAGTACATTAACGGTATAAAAGGTCCAAATACATCTGGCTACATCGGCTGTGCTTCTTTCGGCTGGCTAAAAATCACTTTGTTGGGAGGTACATCTGGAAGGTCTTTAGCTGAATGTTTTATGACGGCCTCGCCTGTGAATTCGGACTCGCGCTTGTTCCTTCGCGCGGAGGGTTTTCCTTTTTCATTTGGAACAACCTAAGCATTGGAAAAACCGAAAGAATACCGGTATTATTTCGGTTTCGGTAGAAAATTGATTGTGCCGTTATTCGAAGACTTTGAATAAATCCACTATCCACAGTCCAAATTCTATCTTGAGATTAGTCTTTTTTTAATCGGAAGAACGCCACACGAAGCAGCTAGCGTCATTTACATGAAACAATTACGAAAAATAAACAAGGTCTGCAATTAACTTGTTAGTGGTTTCATGCCAATATGTCTGGCTGGCCGACGCGCGTCGGGTTACCTGGCCGTGTTTATTGCACCACTTGGCCACGGTGACCGAAGTCTTCGCCGCCCTGGCAGAAAATTATTCGAAGCTACACCGTTTCGATAGTTTCCAGATGGCTGGGAAACCCAAAGGTCTGGTCGCCACATGTGCGATCTTGCCGAATCCTAGGGCCTGCTTCAAGGTTCCGTTCACCCCCAAATGGGACTTTCACCAACATGTTCAGTCGCGTTTTTAACACTTTTTAATGGGTTGTTAACATTTTTTTATCTTATTAGGAATTTATTTTAGTTAGTGATCATATTCATCGATAAAAAAAGATGAGTATACGGTACTATTTATATTGAGTCCTACAAAATATTGCAATTAGAATTACGATTTCAATTATGTCTACTTGTTCTTTGAATACAGTAGAGACTCCCGTATCCGTACCCCCATTATCCGAATACATACCCTAATATAAGCAAAGAGGATTAGATTGAATATAAGGACGTCCTATTGTCCGTATGTTCTGTTATCGCCGCGTCGCTCGCTGTGCCGGGATTCAAATGCGCGCCGTCTCCAGATTCCGACTTTCTGACTCATGCTTCCGAAACTTCGGCAACGTAAAAATCGAAGGAACGCGTCGGCGTCGATCAGTCGAGCAGGTAGTTCACACAGACAGAGTAGAGGTACGCTTGTGTGTAGCGCGCAAGCAATTGAACAGGCACTCAGACGGGCTGAGTTTTCACGTTACGGAAGTTTCGAAAGCATGAGGCGAAAAGTCAGAGTCTGGAGACGGCGCACAGTGTGACCTTTCGTCCAAATCGGAGACAAAATCGAAGAACTTTTGATAGAAATAAGGTAGAGCGATGAAATTTTTTAAAAATTAAAGCTGAAACATTGCAGAATATGGGAAAAATAGGGAGATTATGGTAAGAACGTTTTTTAACGTTGAGAAAATTCGTTAAACTTGCACAATTTCGAGAAAATTGTGGTTTTTCCAATACCACGCGCGGAAATTTTTTTTTAAATTTTTGCTATATATCATTTCCCGTAGATTTTTTCACGCCGATTTCAAATCTGGTCTCAAAATTTGTCTACGACCTCAGGATATTGCAAAATCGATTTCTTTAAATTCTACATGTTTAACGAATTTTCTCGGTTAAAAAACGTTCGTACCATAACTTCCCTATTTTTCCCATATTCTGCAAAGTTTCAGCTTTCATTAAAAAAAAATTTCATCGCTCTACCTCATTTCTATCGAAAGTTCTTTGATTTTGAATCGAGTCTGGTCCAAATTTTCCACTGTGCGCCGACACGACGAAATCTCTCCGTATTTAATCATTGATTAAACATGTTTAATCAATCATAATGTATTAATATTGGATATCACTGTATTCGGGAAAGTCTACAGAATCTTTTGCCAGAAAGAACAATTCAATATCTTTTATAATAACATCACAATATTTGTTTGAAGTTGAAAAATATGTTTTTTTTTCAAAGCCTTGTTCCTGAAAAACTGTGCGAATAGGAAAAAAATTGAAAACAGATTCGGAATCAGCGCGAAAAACTCAGGCCAATAAGTCCTGGGTAGTTACCAAAACAACTCTGGATTTTCTGCACGAAATTACCTGAACCTTTTCCCGGAATGTTCGTTTGACAAGCAAATTTTCACATAATCATCCATTTCATTTCCAAAGTACAGTACCAGGACCTCGACCAACCGGCTTGATCGAGAGACAAACAGCCTGGACAAATTAAGGCCTGATGGATAATTGAGACCCGAGGGAAACCACGTCTTACCCTGCCATAGTCCGGCCACTCTAAGCGACCGTAATTATCCTTACGGGCACCGTCGCGTCGGTTCTTCCACGCCATAATTAATCCTCCGGCAACCCTGCCTCTCTTCCCAGTTTTCCCCGAAATTCTATACTCTATACAATTGTACTTGCAGCTTGCAGCTATTCCTTCTGACGCGATAACGGTAACGTTAGCGTATCTGCTTTATAATATTTGTCATTGTTGTAATATCCTGCAATTTCTACCATCTTTAACCCTTAGCACTCAAGTGGTGACTCGAAATCACCACTAAAAATTGCTGTCCCATTATGCAAAATATTGTTTACATTGTTAAACATGTTGGTAGCTAATCAATTACTAAACCTTTAATTATTGTATGAGGTATTACAATCAATTTCATATCCATCAAATGAAAAGAATCGTATAGAACGAAATTATTCTACCTAGAACGAGATGTTTCATTTTCGAGTTAAAATAGCTCCGAAATTAAAACAGCTGCAAATGGTTAATTATTATAACTATCTTTTAAATTTTCAATATAGGCCCCACATAAAAAAGTTGTGAAATGCAACATTTAGTACCTATTTTCTCTACAATTCCGGCCAACTGCAATTTCTGGAAAAATATCTTTAGGATGACGGGTAATTCAGTGTCTATGATGTTTCGCGTGGTTAACAGACAACGATATAGATATTTATTAAAACAATAACACGTAACAATAACAAAACAAAACAAGATGTAATAATAATAACAATAACGAGAAAACTAGATTATAAACGTTAATGACTATCGAGTACTAACAAAGTACAGAGATATAAATTCACGTAGCGCGGGCAACTCTAGAGCGATGCGTTCTCAACGAGTGCCACAAGCTTTTTTTCCACTGGTAAAAATCCTTTTTGGTGGGAGGATTAGCAACGTGAGAAAGACCGTTAAAATAAGGGGAGGAATTCTCCGTTCCTCAAGAGTAAGGAGAAAGTTTCCTTCCCCAAAACAATTCAAAGTCGTCGCTGCCAAGGACATTGCAACGGTTGAGTCAGGGTTCTGGTAATCGTCACTTTTACGACCGAACCCTCAATGCAACCGTCCACAGCGCGCACTTGAGAAGGATGAAATTTCCGCGTCCGGAAAGTCCCTCTTTCCAACGCGCCATGTCCACTACATATCTTTTCACATCGTGCAGTAAACTAATTTCTCCAACTTCTCACGAAAAGTCCAAATCCATATAGTCCAACATTAAAAAAGTTACAGTTACTCGAATTAATACAACCCCTGGCAGAAAGGTTCCGATCCGGAGGCATTGATACGGATTTTACAGAAAACTATTACTTTATGGAGTTGAAACTGATGGGAAATTAAAAGGGGCTTATTAAAGAATGAAGAACAACAAATTAACATAAGCTTCCATTTATTATAACAAAGAAACGAGAAAATAAACAAAATGTTACACGGAAAAAAGTTAATAGACCCATTAATAGATCTGCTGGAAGAAAGTTTCCCATTTGATTTACAGTCTCCGCAACACCAAATTTCTTCAACAATTACTGTTGGATGATTCTTATAGAGTTTTTTGCGCTGATTCCGAATTTGCCCTTAATTTTTCTCCTAGATACAAATTTCGGATCACGAATAATAGATACAAAATTTGTAATTAGTTACTCGAAGATATAGATACACAGGGGACCACCTGTAGCGGTATTTTCGAATACCTCGAAACCATTCTGCACTTCGCAATCATAACTTAAATTGTGTTTCTTTTTTTTCAATTACAAAAAGTGGACAGCGAAAGTCGACAGCGCGAACTGCATCAATTCTTTAAGTTGAAAATAAATGTAGACAATTAAAAAATGTTTTTGGTTAAACTTTTCATTAAAACTCGAAGCAATAAGTATTTACCGAACAAAACGATTATAGATGCGGGATTCGATTCGGGGCCAGAAGATTCCCAGCCGTATATATGTACTTGTTTTGTTAACGACTACCCAACCTCTAAAAAATTATAAAAAAATTAAGAACGGTTGCTTCAATAATATCCAAGTACTGAATTCTTATAAAACTGGAGTCTCTAACACTTCAATACAAAACATGCATTTTCTTGGAAGTTTTGGAGGTTTTCAATTTTTTAAAACATGTTTCCGTAATCCGAAAAATCTGAAAAAATACACATTAATAATCAGGATGAGACACAACTAACGTAACAATATAAATGTGGTCAACTGAAGACTTTGATGTATGTATATACATAAAATCGGCAATTTTATGTTTTCCGATTTGTTTAAAAATCGATTTTGCAACCAAAAATTTTGAAAAAAATCTCAGTAGTGTATGCTATTCGGTAGAATATTCATGAATTTTTTCATAATTTTCTGTTGAACATGACGTGACTAAAAACTTTGGTTGGATACTTCTGACCATCTTTTCCGGCTATACCTTAAGAATCAACGAAACCATTATTTAAAAAATACAAAATATATTTCTTTTTACATCGTTAAAACCGATTTTTCAAAAAAAATTAGGCCTAATTTCTCTTCGATATCTCTTTTAGATCAAAAGTTATAGCAAAATGTGCGTCGCGCCGCGTGCTGTGCCCGAGATTCAAATGCGCGCCGTCTCCAGATTCCGACTTTTCGCCTCTTGCTTCCGAAACTTCGGCAACGTGAAAATTGGTGAAAATCGAAGGAACGCGTCGCCGACGCGTTCGGTCGAGCAGGTAGTCACACGGACATGGTAGAGGTACGTTTGTTGTGTAGCGCGCGTGCAATCGAACATGCACCAACACGGGCAAGCGCGGTCGACACCGCTCACGGATACGACGATACGTCAGGGAAGGGGAAACTGCCGTTCAGTTTTCAGCAGTTTTCAGTTATTCTCTCAACTCTCAACAGTTCTCAAGTTCTCGTTCGCTTAGCTCGGTCGTAATATCTGTGGTTGTCAGGAGGACGCCGCCGCATGTCACATTGTACTTTCACTTTCGAGATATTGTCGTTTAAAGTTTTGATCACTAATGCTTTGACAAGGACATTGGTTAAATTGTATTATTTTTTCGAGCCTTTTGAATTGATTTTCGTGACGTTTTTTTCTGGTAAATACCTAATCCTACACTATAAAGTTCAATAAATGCATAAACTGAAATTTTTTGAAATTGTGACATGCAGCGTTTTTCTTGACACAATCACAGATATATTTACATAGCTTCGCTCTGTGGTTACACGTTACACTCGCGAGTGCGGTCTGCGTTGCGGCATTTGACTATTTGACTATTTATTAGATTGACTTGCTTGGATTATGTGATTACGTGGATTACTTGGATTACGTGCACTACGTGGAAGGAAGGAAGAACGGAAGGTATTTGTACATATTTATATTGGTTAATCGGTTTCATTTTGCTCAAATGTCTCCCAAAATCTTCGCGTGAAAAAGCGTGAGAACGCTTGTCGGCACACCACGCGACAGTGCCATTTGCCATCACGTATGAGGTGCTACGGGGCGAGTATGTTCACTTCAATGTAGAGTCCAAAATAGTAAATTGTTTGTTTCTTTATCACTTTATCACTCTCTTTTCATTATCATTATTATCATTTATCACTTTAAACAAATCCAACACAATTCAGCTTTGGCCCATTCAGATTAGAATTAGCTTAGCAATATTCTAAATCGGCAAAATGATGGCTTAAACCAATTCAGTAAGGCAAGTATTTAATCTTCTTCACTTGCTTCTCATCATCGAATTTTTTTATTTCTGGTAGTACATTCTTTTGTTTGTAGTTCAACTTAATCGATTTTTTATAAATATCATTGCAATATTTGAATCAGTTAGGTATATTAGTTGATGAAAAACGTCAGAAGACCTTTTGTAATTGTAGCACCAGAAATTAGAAAATTCGTTGAGATGAGCAATAAGCGAAGAAGATTAAATACTCACCTTTACTCACTGTGTAATTGAAAATCTAATTTACAGAACAGAGGATAAATATAATGTGCTATCCAGGGAAGGAGTAGAAGGAAGCTGCGGCAACCGGGGAAGAGGAAGACCTCTAATTTTTCGCGTGGTACGTATATCTAATTATGCCATTCAACACACATGCATATATTGTACATTACTGATTTTCTTTGTATTTTTTAGGTATCCCACCTATGCCAGAACGTGCTACGGGCCACAAGTTTCGGGAAGCAGAGGCAACAACGTGTAATAATCACAATATACAGGGTGTTCCGTTTAAATACGAACACCTAAATATCTCTTCAGGTTATTGTGATGCAAAAAATATTTGTTACGTAATGCGCATGGTGTCAATGGACCAAATATCTGGCACACCGTGCACGTAACGTAACAAATATTTTTTGCATCACAATAACCTGAAGAGATATTTAGGTGTTCGTCCAATAATAAAGCATAGTAATAATAAAAAATTATAATATTTATTATATATATATATTCCTTGTGTCATTGTCAATGTGTCTTTACCAACTCCCTGCGGCGTATTATAAAATAAGAAAAAGTAAATTTTCTTTTCCCTTATACGACACTTTGTCTTTTTTTGCATGGGGACATTTTAATCTTAGCTTCCATCTCTTGCAATCGATGCAGAGAATTTTTATTTTGCACAAATTATTTTTTTTTTCGTTTTCTCTCCTTGCATGTGACTGAATATTCATTCAAAAATCAGTATTGTCGGTAAAAAGGAAAACTGCTACATATTTGTACAATAGAAATTTACTTTATCGACATCTGCCACATTAGTGCGATCTGCCCTTACCGACGGCGCTGCCCTGTATAACGGCATTCGCCGCATTAATCAGTGCGACCGTGCTGCCATCTTGCGGGGAAGCGGAATCCAGGATAGAGTGGCGTTCCAGCTGGACTGCAGAAAGCTGCATTCCGCGTGGACTGGTTCCAGGTGGAGTCTACCTGTAATCGTTTTCGTCACTCCCCGTGGAGTCTGTTGTGCTATCAGGGAAAGTCCGCCGTCCACCGCCGTCACAGCATCTAGAGGGCAGCTTCTTCCGTCCAAATGGAAGGCAGCTCGTGGAGTCTGCGTGGAGCGGCGGATGCCGTTATACAGGGCAGCACCGTCGGTGAGGTTATGTCAGTAATGTTGGTAATGTCGGTGAAATGAATTTCTACATATTGTACAAATATGTAGCAGTCTTCCTTTTTACCGACAATTCCAAATACCGATTCTGAATGAAAACGAAATAATAAACCCGATATAAAAAAATATTAAATTTTATTTATTTCTATTATATCTATATTATTTTTCCTAGACTGCGGATCTTTGTGCAAAATAAAAATTGTCTGCATTGATCGCAAGAGAGATGGAAACTATATGTACAAATTGAATGTTACGTTCTTCCCCCCTCGCCGTAATTTTCTTTACAGTTACATTAAGAGTAAACCTACACATAAATCAATAAACCAGTAATACATTAATTATCCCCTAATACGTACCCCAACCAGCACACATCGTCTCATAGATGCGTCTGTTTCATGTCGTCGTCCCGTCTGAACGTCTATGTCCCAAAGATACGTCTTTTAGTCGCCAAAAAGATATCTTTATGGAGACGTTGTTTTCACAGCAGAGGGTGAACGTCTTTCAGCTGTCTCATTTCAGTCGTAAATGCAACGTCTCCATAAAGGATATCTTTTTGGCGACTGAGAGACATTTTCCGGAGACGTTGTTTTTCCTACGCCGCCGGTAAAGAGTGGGGTGGAGTAGGGGGATACAGCTTCTAAGGAAGAACTTTTTTCTGTGCACTTTTTCGAAAAAAGAGCTCTGCATGCTAATCCGCAATAATACAGAGAGTATTTCAACGCAAAGAGCATTTGGAAAAAGTGTACAGAAAAAAAGTTCTTCCATAAAAATGTACACTTTTGTTGTTTACAAAGTTCCAAGAGCCAAATCCAAAAAAGGGCTCTGTACGGGACCCCGCAATAATGCAGAGAATATTTCAACACAAAGAGCATAAAAAAATATTGCTTCTTCGCGAAATGCGGCTTACCCGCGTGATCGAAAAAATCAAGCTGTTTCATATATTCTCTGTCAGTGTCTTTCCTGCGAGAAACATATCTGCTTCTCTGTCTTCGTAGTTCACCCCGAGTGGCGCTGTTGAAGTTACTATTTTTGGTCCGGCGCACATGGTCGACACCGGTCGACACCAGGTTTAGAGAAGTGTCTAATTGTATTAGTGTATTGTAATAGTGATAATTTATCCGACGAGTGTATATTTACAAAAGTAAGTACTTCCATTGCTGTTATTTGTTACCGTTAGTGTTTTTTGCTGATGCCCTTCCGCTATATTCGAAGTTTACTATGGGGTTGGCAAGAAAGTCAAAGAAAGTACTTTCGGTATTGTAAGGGGGTAGACTGCTTTTTCTAGGATTGCAAGGGTGCGGGATTGCAATTGATTGCAATCCTGGAAACGAGTCTACCGCCCTAATGTGTAAATAAGTGTGAAGTCAAAAAATGAACAAAAATTGGTCATATTTCCATTCCTTCATTCTATTTGCTATTTTTCTAAATATATTCTTTAATTAAATATATTTACGTCGTAATTACATATATGTTTAAATTAGTCTCTAAATTTTACCATACTTTTCAATTCTTAGAATATATACACACAAATGGAGATGCCTACAAATACATGGACCGTTGTCCAATTTTTGGCGGACGGAACGGTAGAAGCGGTGCCAAATAGTTGGCTGGAAGGCGACAAATGTTATTGGCCACCGGTACACAAATCAAAATTGAGCAACGCAATCCAACAATGTGAACTGCCTCAACCTTCGTGGGAGCACTTTTCTGTAAAGATCTTCAAAAACAGTACCTTTGGTAAGTTAAAGTAGTTACACACCATACATGTATAATTAAAATAATAATTATATAATGCTTCTAGACGGCTACACGAAGGCTAGAAGAAAAGCAAAGGAGGCCGAAGAGACCAATGACTTGTTTAATAAATACACTTAAAATAGCTGACGTTTATCTTTCATTTTCATTAAATTAACAGAATGTGATATGCTACATAACAATTTTTTATTTTAGGCAGCAGAAGTGCACAATACGGGGGGCACAACAGCTACAACTTTGCCAGGAAAGTCTAGGTATCATTATGACTGACGTGCTGGCATGGCGGTCTGCTATAGCTGATTGGGCCGGAAGGGCAAAAAACCGTTTGCAAATTATCGAACGGCCAGCCTTGTTATATGTAATTATCACCCTTATTTTAATATTATTATTATAATGATTATTCATGTGCAAATTAATAAACAAAGATATTCTTATTCAAGGTGCAGCGGAGAAAGCCAAAGTGGACGGCAGCCGCAAGAAACATGAACAAAGCGAGTGTGACCAAGTGATTTTAATTTCAATATATCTGTGGTTATCAGGAAGAACGCCGCATGTCACATATACTTTCACTTTCGATCGCTAATACTTTGACATAGGAGGTTGGTTAAATTGCATTGTTGTCTGAGCCTTCCAAACGTGTTTCCATGACTTTTTTTCTGGTAAATATGTACAGTAGCGGACAAAAGTGTAAGACCGCTCTAAAGAAGACGATAACTTTTTTAATATTTTACTATACGATTTGAACTTTTTTGGGAAACTAGAGCAATTAGTTTACTAAAGGACGCGAAAAGAAATTTTTTCAAAAATTGCAATTGATCGGAATTGTTGAAAAAATACTAAAAGTTGATTGTTTATTTAAACATATCCTGAAAATTTCGTCAAAATCGGTCGACGTTGCAATGAGCTACAAACGTTTAAAGATGGTAAAAATTGCAGATTTTCGGCAATAAATCGTGAAAATCTGCAATTTCTACCATCTTTAAACGTTTGTAGCTCATTGCAACGTCGACCGATTTTGACGAAATTTTCAGGATATGTTTGATTGACACAGATCTACACAAAACGTGTTTTTTAAATTTTCAATATAGGCCCACATAAAATAATTAAAAAATCAACTTTTAGTATTTTTTCAACAATTCCGATCAATTGCAATTTTTGAAAAAATTTCTTTTCACATCCTTTAGTAAACTAATTGCTCTAGCTTCCCAAAAAAAGTTCAAATCGTATAGTACAATATTAAAAAAGTTATCGTCTTCTTTAGAGCGGTCTTAAACTTTTGTCCGCTACTGTAAATCCTATACTCTAAAGTCTAAAGCTCAATGAATGCATAAACTCGAATTTTTGAAATTGTGACATGCGGCGTTTTTCCTTACAACCACAGACATTATCAGTAATATTTTATTTTCACTTTTATATTTTATTTTAATTTTTATATTTTTTAATTTTAGTATACAGGGTGAGGCGCCAGTAACAGGCCCCCTGAATAAGCATTAATCAGATGTTAGTAGCTTTTTTGTAGATGGACGCGTAAAGGACATGTGAAGGTCAACTTAATTTTTTTAAATGGAATGAGGTATTTTTTAATACATCAATTATGCAGCTGGACATTCATTATAAAAAAGTACTAACCTATGTATGTCGAAAAATTAGTAGTTCAGGGGATATTTCAATTTAAATAACTCTAAAATACCATTACTGTCGTACTAAGACGTTAATGTTTACTTACTTATGTAACGTCTTAGTACGACAGTAATGGTATTTTAGAGTTATTTAAATTGAAATATCTCCTGAACTATTAACTTTTCGACATACATAGGTCCAGCTGCATCATTGATGTATTAAAAAATACCTCATTCCATTTAAAAAAATTAAGTTGACCTTCACATGTCCTTTACGCGTCCACCTGTAAAAAAATAATACACTACATAATGTACCCCTTCAGACCATGCAACTTCTGTATACAAAACTTTTTCGTGCAACGCATACTTTGGAAGTTATTATAGGTGTGCAAGTTGCGTGGACCACCCTGTATACTGATTCTGATGTTTCAACTGTATATTTTATTCAATTTTTATATTTTAATTTAAGTGTATTAATTTTAATGTTTTAAGTGCGTGATATTGTATTTTAATTTTAATACTTTATTTCTAATATATTAATTCTAATGTTTTAAGTGCGTGATATTTTATTCTGAATGTAGTATTTTATTTTACGCATACTTTGGAAGTTATTTATTGGTGTGCAAGTTGCGTGGACGACCCTGTATACTGATTCTGATGTTTCAACTGTATATTTTATTTCAATTTTTATATTTTAATTTAAGTGTATTAATTTTAATGTTTTAAGTGCGTGATATTGTATTTTAATTTTAATACTTTATTTCTAATATATTAATTCTAATGTTTTAAGTGCGTGATATTTTATTCTGAATGTAGTATTTTATTTTACGCATACTTTGGAAGTTATTTATTGGTGTGCAAGTTGCGTGGACGACCCTGTATACTGATTCTGATGTTTCAACTGTATATTTTATTTCAATTTTTATATTTTAATTTAAGTGTATTAATTTTAATGTTTTAAGTGCGTGATATTGTATTTTAATTTTAATACTTTATTTCTAATATATATTAGAATTTAATATATTAATTTTAATGTTTTATATATATTATTTTATATATATTTTTATTTTATAAATAGTACATATATTATTATAATAAACTATTTGTTCGTTTACTTTAAACTATTATCGTAAATTGATTTTTCCCTCCTACTCCCTTTTCGCATAAATACGTCTCTCTAACAAGCTCAAGAGACTTCTGAAAGTCGCCTAAAAGATGCCCGACAGAGTCGTGGAACATGTCTCTACAATGCCTGAAACACGACTAACAGTCATTCTCAAGACCACTTTAAGACAGGCAACTTTGTAACAAACGACCTTCCGGAGCCCTTGTAGAGACTTTCCGGAGACATTCGCAGACATCTTTCAGACATTTGAATGTCTAGCGGCAGACATCTTTCTGCTATCTTTGAGCTGTATCTGTGCTGGTTGGGAATGTATCATAATTAAACTACAATTATTCTAATAACGTAGAATGTAGTACATATTAAGTTTTAATTACCAGGATTTTCTTCTTCGACGTTAAGCACCCTTTACTGCTTCTCGTAATTTACGTATATGGACATTAGGGTGGACCTTATTTTTCGACCATGAAATTTTTTTGTCCCGTAAACCAGAATTGTAACAAATGTTGAGAAAATGATCTGGAAAAATTTTGGGGCCGATTGAATCATGGGAAAATGAGGCGCAGCAAATTTGAAAATTTTGAATTTTTTAAATCTTTACATAAATAGACGTTATGATATATCGTTGAATTTGTCTTTTTTCTCTTTAAGAATCCGTATGTAGCATAAACAGTTGTTGATAGAAAAAACATCCGTGACTTTGAAAACTTGAAATAATTACTTTGAAAAAAAAATTTTTCTCTGATACTATATCCACCTCCTTATATACTACAACTTTTGTTTGAAGAGTTTTTTTATATATACATAACTGACAGAGATATTAAGGGGCGTAATTTGCATTATTCGGAAGCATACAACTGCGCATATAGCTATTTTCATAGCTACATGCTGCCGAATAATGAAAATTACGCCTCGTAATCGAAAAAATAGGACCTTTGAGGCAGATAGCGCCCTAGATCGATGTTTTATCTAGCGTTTTTGACTAGTGAAAAACCCCGTGTTTGTATTATCGAGAAATGAGTAAATGAATATCTTGCAATCCTGGAAGTCTCTCTACTACCTTAACTAAATTCATTAATACGCTCCAATCTACAAAAGAAAAACAGTTAAAATATCGGAAAAAGAAGTTATTATGAATAATAAGTAGACTGACTGAAACATAGACTGAAGGTGGTCAATGATACCGCTGAACGGGGCGTTAAACTAATGGAGGATCATATTAAAATTTTATATAGAAACAAAGTGGAGAAATAATATATACTATACAAACTGTGATGGAATATCGACAGCAGTATCCTGACGCCACAAAACAGATTTGTCAAAGGATTTTTAAATATTATTTAATATAGAGAGAGAAACACCTGATCAATCCCTACATGCGATTAATTGCATTTTTAAGAGGCATTGAAGACAGCTTATTAACTGAGAGTTATTAAAGTTTTCATTTTCCTCAGAGTCAGTAAGTTCTTTATTTTTCTCGGAGTCATTAAGTTTTCCATTTTTCTTGGAGTTATTCAATTTTTCATTTTCCTCAGTGTCGTCAAGTTTTTTCATATAGTCCAGTCGGCAGGTCGAAAAAAGGCGTCTACCTGGAAAGTATTCCGAACTTAATGAAATTTTGACACGTCATTTAGGGGTACTCTGGGGAGTCGAATCTCAGTTTTCGACCTCGAGGACCCTGTGCTAACTTGGGGAGGGGGAAAAACCACTACTTTTATTACCTTGTTTTGGTTTTTCGCCTATCGGGCTCGAGTCGGGTACGCGATACATCAGACACATCGGGAAGCTTATGACTAGACTGCGGATTTTATGCATGTATGACAAAAATGTACACGTTCAATTTAAAGCAGTGGACATGTTAAAAATATTTAAGGACATCAACGTATTAGTTTCAGCTTAATAGGATAATTAAAAGAAGAATACAATTTATATTTGGCTCATGTGCCGTGCAATCAATGCGAACATTTTTTATTTTGCATAAAGATCCGCAGTGTACTCATGACTCACCTTTGTCGGGCGGCTTCTAAAACAATAGAACAAGATCGCGCGAACGAGTTATCGCGATACCCGAGAATCAACTATGCGTTCTTATGAAATAGATAATAATAATAATGGTACGTATTTCTTTCATAACTTGTCCATAATGTGATTTTTATATAAGTACATTAGGTATATTCGGCAGACATGTGCATGATCGTTATTTGTATTAAAATTTGAAATAATGCACGTTTCACGTGAAAAATTATAAGAAACTATTTACAACGTGGTATGTAATAAGTTATGATAACTTTTCAGTGGGTGATGTTTTTATTAACTGTTAAGTAACCTACTTAACTATCGTTAATCTTACACAAATTCTTAAAAGATAATATATAGTATACAATATAAAATAAAATAGAAATTAACTTAAAATAAAATCATATAAAATAAAAAACTAGAGGGTTATTGTTGCTCGCTCGCTTCGCTCGCTCGCGAGTAGGGTTGTTTTTGCTCGCTCGCTTTGCTCGCTCGCGGATAGGACTGCTCTTGCGAAAGGGTTAGTGGTACGCATGGCTAGTAGTACCTATAGCTATTAATGTTTTTTTTTTATTTGGTGTGTGACTCTCCACGAGCCACACAAAGAACTTCCCGATTCGTTAGTTGCAGTATATTATTATCATTATTAAGTGTACGTTTTAAGAAGATTATACGTTTTCAGGGAAATTCAATAGTTTTCTACTTATCAAAATGTTTGCTATATGGCGTCACATTAAACCAACATCGTATGCTCGTTGCTCGCTTGGTTCCTTGTTATAGCATACTAATGTTGCAAAATAAATTGTCTTAATTAGTTTTTCGCAAACGATACAACTCCTCATTATCCGGGTTTGCAGTAGTGATCTTGGTTTTCTTCGATACTGTTAATTTAAATTGTCCCAAAATATATAAACTGCGCTCAATTTTGAAACTCCGCTCAGTGCTACATACAATATTTGTAAAGTTCGCCTTTCTGATTTTTTAAAATCCAAACATACTTTCTCGTATGTTTGTCCCTGACTTTTATGAATCGTAATCGCTTCAGCAGGAACCACTGGAAATTGACTACGTGTGATTTGATATTTTTCCTCACTCGACATATTTACTTGATTCGATATTTTTATTATTGGTGTAAAATTTTGATCAATATTTGTGCATTTTTCATATAATCACGATAACGAGTTCTTACTTTCACTCCTACTCTGGCCAATTGAAAATCTAACCACAATATAGACGGAATTTTAGTATTTTCTTGAAAAGTAATAAATTTTAATATTCCGCATGTGTGCTCCATTAATCAATCCGTTTTCAACATCAATGTTATTAATAATTATCATATAGTTTATATTAATTTTCAATTTAATCTCAGTTAATAATTCGTTTTGAACTGATTGTTTTTTTAAAGATTGTAATATAAATTTTTTTTTGTACTTTCATCGATATTCTTTGAAAATGTATTCTCGCGAGTAGAGATGATTAACTCACTCTTGCATTGGGATAATTTTCGATTATTGTAAGCGGAAACATCATCGTAAGGTACAAAAAAAAATTAAAAAAAAATTTTTTTTTTAATTTTAAAGAAATCGAAAAAAATTTTTTTGTGTAATTACGTTTGTTTCTTCGGTGGAAACTTTCCGTTCTCTCGTATAAATTGCATTGTTGAATTAACTTCTTTCGAAAAAACTAAAAAAACTAAAAAACTACTTGACCAAAATGGACCAAAATCTAATCAGCTCTAAGTTACAGCGGGGCATATCGATTGCATCATTCATCATCCTGATCGCGTTGTTACTTTTTCTGAAAACGTTAACGAAAAATTTGATTACATAGAAACGGCCAAACGCGCGCGCGCGCGCGCACACACACACACACACACACACACATATACGAACATTTTGCTGAAAATAGTCTAAAATGACTGCAATGACCATGAAACGTGAAGATCTGCTAAAAAATCGATTTTCGATTTTCGGGGTCATTACAATAACTTCCCTATAAAATCGGGAAGTTAATTATATAGAGCCTATAGATAATACAGAATAAAATATAAACACGAAATATAATACGTATAATGTTTATATTTATATTTCGTTTTTAATTATTGCCATACTTTACCATATTGTAATCTTCTAGGTGTATTGTATAACTTCCGTAAAGACATTTTAATGATATTATCGATACATATCTAAGTTCATTCGGAGAAAATTCGTTAAAAAGCTAGAAATATTGTCTTTTAAGTTTTTCACATGAAACGTGCATTATTCAAGCTTTAATACAAATAAAGAGCAGGCACGCGTTTGGCGAATATACCTAATGTAGTTATAAAAAAACCAAGTATATTAAAAATCACGTTATAAGTAAAGAAAGAAAACCATTATTACCATTATCTATGTCATAAGAACGCAGAGTATTTGAATCTCGGATAACGCAATAACTCGTCCGCCCGAACTTGTTCGATTCTTTTCGTACCCGCCCGACGAATTCGAAGTCGAATCGAAGGGCCGCCGCCGGACTTTCTGCGACCCGACCCGACTCGAACCCGAACATCGAGCGGCCCGCACATCCCTAAATTATTTATAATTATAAATATATTATATTAAATGACCTATATTATAATAACCTATATTAGGTAATTATTATCACACTTTAAATAAGTAAATATGGCTCAAATTATGCCGTATTTAGGCTCATTTTAATTAGAAGGATCTCACAAATACGTTGGTAATTCCGTAAAAAAGATTGAAAAATAAAAAACTTTCCTATGTGCATTGATGTAATCGGTACGCAGCCTTTTGAACTGTGTCGGCTGCCTCGTACCTCAGTCCCTCTTTGTCGTTTACGAGCTGTCGTAAAAAAAGTTCTGGTACATATGTTGATAGTCTAAAAATATGATCAATGCTATTTTTCAATTTCTCTAAAAAACCTGCATTTGTCGAATTTTTGCGTGTTTTTCACTTTGTGTAATTAACATTTTGAACCAAAAAATCGGGAAAAAATCTCAAATATCAATTTCAATTAAATGCAATTATATGATTAAATTAATGCAAGTAAATGGGGAAAATGGACCGAAAATTGAATGGCACAACGCGGCTGTTTAAATAATTCGAAGGACTATCTCGTCCGGCTAGGCCCTTCATTCCAAATTGTAATATTCCAATATTCCAATATCATTTTAAATATATTCAAGTACTATTTAAAACTATTAATGAGTTTTAACAACAAAATATTTTAAATAGAAAACTAAATTTTGACATATAAGATAAGATTATAGCAAGCTTGCTATAAATGTCGAAAACTCGAGTCTGGCCAGAGACATTCAATTTTCAGGAAACACTATTCTATGATGACAAACGGAGAAAAGGGAAGTGAAGCTCGGGGGCTTCGGTCGCCGTGGAGTGGAGTGAAACATTGTAACATGATACGGGTCGGGTCGAGTATATCGGTGTGAGACTAATACTAATCAAACAACAAAGCTTAATTATTTATCATTATTTTTTTATAGGATTTTCCTTAACATATTTGGTGAATTTTGTTTCTTTTTATGAAAATGATACCAAAATTATATAATTCCGATGATATTTGCTTATGCAATGAACGACGCAAGTTTCGGACACAAAGAAGGACAGCGTCGGGAAAAAAAGAGACGCGGAGAGTCCTTATTCTTTTAAGATTTCGACTTCGACTTCGTCTGCTAGCTCTTCGTCTCGTCGCACAATGTACTCATAAATGAATCATGTTTCAGGAAGTGGTTCAGTTCAGAATGAAATAAAATAATGTTACACGCACTTTTTAAATAGCGTCATATATGGTGCAAGAAATATTCGTATAGAGTCAAATAGAATTATTTTTTTAGATATCTTCGTACGAAATACTGCCTCTAAATAACATTGTATGGATAGGAGCCGTCGAAAATTAGTTTAATTAGTTAATACTTTTATCTTGTTACTACCTCTACTTTAATAATTGCAGTCAATAATGCTGTCGAGCATTACAAGTATGGGATAAATAAGAAAAAAAATTAATTTTCTGTTTCCTACTAAGGATCTTAATAAGAACGATTGAATTTTGTCATTACACAACATAACAAAATATTTTTTAAGAATCATTATTTTATATATAACGCAATAATGTTCAAATTACTTTTAAATTCCAATACATTTGTAGAATATTACGTAGTAATTACTTCCATTTTTCCTACATCTATAAACTATCGATTATATTGTAAACAATTATTACAATGGTGATAATAAGGAAAATAAGAATGCAATAAGAGAATTATATATAGTATTATAAGGCAATTACAGAATAGGTAATGTCAGCATTCTACTATATCATTCTTCTTCAACTTGACGAATATCTCGTCGATTGTGGAACTTTTACCGCTGTGGTATATCAGATCACTGTAACTTTCCCGTTATCCCCGCGCCCACTCGCGCCCACTTACCGGTCCCGCGGAATAACACAGGGGCTGGCAGTCTTTAATAGTATCTCGTCGGTGATACAGGGCAGCGCCGTCGGTAAGGGCAGATCGCACTAATGTGGCAGATGTCGATAAAGTAGATTTCTATTGTACAAATATGTAGCAGTTTCCCTTTTTACCGACAATACTGATTTTTGAATGAATATTCAGTCACATGCAAGGAGAGAAAACGAAAAAAAAATCTGTGCAAAATAAAAATTCTCTGCATCGATTGCAAGAGATGGAAGCGAAGTGTCGTACAAGGGACAAGAAAATTTACTTTTTCTTATTTTTTAATACACCGCAGGGAGTTGGTAAAGACACATGGACAATGACACAAGGAATATATATATAATAAATATTATAATTTTTTATTATTACTATGCTTTATTATTGGACGAACACCTAAATATCTCTTCAGGTTATTGTGATGCAAAAAATATTTGTTACGTAATGTGCACGGTGTGCCAGATATTTGGTCCATTGACACCATGCACATTACGTAACAAATATTTTTTGCATCACAATAACCTGAAGAGATATTTAGGTGTTCGTATTTAAACGGAACACCCTGTATATTGTGATTATTACACGTTGTTGCCTCTGCTTCCCAAAACTTGTGGCCCGTAGCACGTTCTGGCATAGGTGGGATACCTAAAAAATACAAAGAAAATCAGTAATGTACAATATATGCATGTGTGTTGAATGGCATAATTAGATATACGTACCACGTGAAAAATTAGAGGTCTTCCTCTTCCCCGGTTGCCGCAGCTTCCTTCTCCTCCTTCCCTGGATAGCACATTATATTTATCCTCCGTTCTGTAAATTAGATTTTTAATTACACAGTGAGTAAAGGTGAGTATTTAATCTTCTTCGCTTATTGCTCATCTCAACGAATTTTCTAATTTCTGGTGCTACAATTACAAAAGGTCTTCTGACGTTTTTCATCAACTAATATACCTAACTGATTCAAACATTGCAATGATATTTATAAAAAATCGATTAAAGTTGAACTACAAACAAAAGAATGTACTACCAGAAATAAAAAAATTCGATGATGAGAAGCAAGTGAAGAAGATTAAATATTAGGTTGTCCCAAAAGTTCCTTCCGCAATGCCTTTCTTTAATATTGCTAAATAAATATTAGGTTGTCCCAAAAGTTGTTTTTCGATGCATGCACATAATGCAAATTCATATTAAGAAGTACTAAAATATTAACATAAAGATTATCGTATTGTTTGTATTTATTTAGCTACATTAAAGGAACACAATGCGGAAGAAACTTTTGGGTCAACCTAATACTTGCCTTACTGAATTGGTTTAAGCCATCATTTTGCCGATTTAGAATATTGCTAAGCTAATTCTAATCTGAATGGGCCAAAGCTGAATTGTGTTGGATTTGTTTAAAGTGATAAATGATAATAATGATAATGAAAAGAGAGTGATAAAGTGATAAAGAAACAAACAATTTACTATTTTGGACTCTACATTGAAGTGAACATACTCGCCCCGTAGCACCTCATACGTGATGGCAAATGGCACTGTCGCGTGGTGTGCCGACAAGCGTTCTCACGCTTTTTCACGCGAAGATTCTGGGAGACATTTGAGCAAAATGAAACCGATCAACCAATATAAATATGTACAAATACCTTCCGTTCTTCCTTCCTTCCACGTAGTGCACGTAATCCAAGTAATCCACGTAATCACATAATCCAAGCAAGTCAATCTAATAAATAGTCAAATAGTCAAATGCCGCAACGCAGACCGCACCTGCGAATGTAACGTGTAACCACAGAGCGAAGCTATGTAAATATATCTGTGATTGTGTCAAGAAAAACGCTGCATGTCACAATTTCAAAAAATTTCAGTTTATGCGTTTATTGAACTTTATAGTGTAGGATTAGGTATTTACCAGAAAAAACGTCACGAAAATCAATTCAAAAGGCTCGAAAAAATAATACAATTTAACCAATGTCCTTGTCAAAGCATTAGTGATCAAAACTTTAAACGACAATATCTCGAAAGTGAAAGTACCCTGATAACCAAATTCTCGATTTTTGCCTGGGATTCTCCGCGCGTATTAGTAGCTATTTTTGCCGTCTAATAGCGGAGGGCAATAGCAGAAGGCAAATTGAAGGCAGCCAGCCGGCCGAAGCTGAATTTGTTTAAGAGGGCAGTACCGTCGCGTCTACTGATCTGATTGGCTAATATCGTTTTACAGGGCCGCATCGTCGGTGAGGGTAGTTCGCACTGATGTGGCAGATGTCAGCAGCGAAGTAATCGAGCGCACGAGGAAGAAGATCGATCGACACCAATCGATACGATCAGCGTGTCGTTCGGAATAACGCATACGGTCGTGCGCAGGCGCGGCAGCTCCCCACTACGCACAGATGCACATTTTGTGCACATGCAAATTTTACTTATTCTCATATTTATGTTATTTTTCTTAGACTGCGGATCTTTATGCGAAATAAAAATTGTCTGCATAGATTGCAAGAGATGGAAACTATAAAAATTGCATTGCCATACCATTTTCTCTACAGTTCAATTTCAATTCATTACATTTCGAAATTTATTGAAATGTGTTTATGGAAAAAAAGTGTCGTTCGACGGAAAAGAAAATTTATATTTTTTGTATGACTACTATACACTTATTTTAATGTTTAAATATTAATAATTTTAAATTCAGACTACTCAATATCAGAAGGGATAATAAATGAATGAAGTAGGAAATAATAAATATTATATTTTTTCATTTAGTTTGATTATTTTTCTTTATTAGTCAACTATTAGTCAAATTTTTACAAACCTTGACTTGCGCGAACACAGAAGATGATTTGCAGGACAAATCTGATAAACAGGTTCTGGATGATCAGCTTTTCTTCGTAACTCCTCCCGTGAATCGCTCGAGTACAGTGCTGCTCTCACCGCATTTCTTCTTGGTTGAAAATGGTTGAAAAGAGGATTGTCTTATTATACAGACCTGGGCGACGCTGGCTCGAAAAATACATGTTGCTGTTGCTGCTTCTCACCAAAGAGGACTGAAGAGGACTAATCCCAACTAATCCTGACTAATCCTCTTTGCTTCTCACCTTCTCTTGCTCAGTAACACTCAATTACACTCAGTAAGACAGTTCCAGTCCCCACGTCATCCACTCCGACAAAGGAGTTGCAGGCTGCAACAGGCTGCAAATGGCTGCAACTTGCAGCAACATGTGTTTTTCGAGCCAGCGTCGCCCAGATCTGTTATATATTCGCCAATCACATCATCACATCAGTACGACTCGACGGTACTGCCCTCTTAAACAAATTCAGCTTCGGCCGGCTGGCTGCCTTCAATTTGCCTTCAATTTGCCTTCAATTTGCCTTCTGCTATTGCCCTCCGCTATTAGACGGCAAAAATAGCTACTAATACGCGCGGAGAATCCCAGGCAAAAATCGAGTTAATCCCACCTTGAGCAACTCGAACAATAGCGCAGCTCGGAACGGGCCAATTCTTAGCTCTAGGTAGGATTATCCCTCGGCAGGCCTGGTTATCAGGGTACAATGTGACATGCGGCGGCGTCCTCCTGACAACCACAGATATTACGACCGAGCTAAGCGAACGAGAACTTGCGAACTGTTGAGAGTTGAGAGAATAACTGAAAACTGCTGAAAACTGAACGGCAGTTTCCCCTTCCCTGACGTATCGTCGTATCCGTGAGCGGTGTCGACCGCGCTTGACCGTGTTGGTGCATGTTCGATTGCACGCGCGCTACACAACAAACGTACCTCTACCATGTCCGTGTGACTACCTGCTCGACCGAACGCGTCGGCGACGCGTTCCTTCGATTTTCACGTTGCCGAAGTTTCGGAAGCATGAGGCGAAAAGTCGG
Organism: Lasioglossum baleicum; assembly: GCF_051020765.1. NCBI lineage: Eukaryota > Metazoa > Arthropoda > Insecta > Hymenoptera > Halictidae > Lasioglossum > Lasioglossum baleicum. Next base: position 57,175 of record NW_027469202.1, on the reverse strand, counting down.
AATCTGGAGACGGCGCGCATTTGAATCTCGGGCACAGCACGCGGCGCGACGCACATTTTGCTATAACTTTTGATCTAAAAGAGATATCGAAGAGAAATTAGGCCTAATTTTTTTTGAAAAATCGGTTTTAACGATGTAAAAAGAAATATATTTTGTATTTTTTAAATAATGTTTTCGTTGATTCTTAAGGTATAGCCGGAAAAGATGGTCAGAAGTATCCAACCAAATTTGTTTTTAGTCACGTCATGTTCAACAGAAAATTATGAAAAAATTCATGAATATTCTACCGAATAGCATACACTACTGAGATTTTTTTCAAAATTTTTGGTTGCAAAATCGATTTTTAAACAAATCGGAAAACATAAAATTGCCGATTTTATGTATATACATACATCAAAGTCTTCAGTTGACCACATTTATATTGTTACGTTAGTTGTGTCTCATCCTGATTATTAATGTGTATTTTTTCAGATTTTTCGGATTACGGAAACATGTTTTAAAAAATTGAAAACCTCCAAAAATTCCAAGAAAATGCATGTTTTGTATTGAAGTGTTAGAGACTCCAGTTTTATAAGAATTCAGTACTTGGATATTATTGAAGCAACCGTTCTTAATTTTTTTATAATTTTTTAGAGGTTGGGTAGCCGTTAACAAAACAAGTACATATATACGGCTGGGAATCTTCTGGCCCCGAATCGAATCCCGCATCTATAATCGTTTTGTTCGGTAAATACTTATTGCTTCGAGTTTTAATGAAAAGTTTAACCAAAAACATTTTTTAATTGTCTACATTTATTTTCAACTTAAAGAATTGATGCAGTTCGCGCTGTCGACTTTCGCTGTCCACTTTCTGTAATTGAAAAAAAAGAAACACAATTTAAGTTATGATTGCGAAGTGCAGAATGGTTTCGAGGTATTCGAAAATACCGCTACAGGTGGTCCCCTGTGTATCTATATCTTCGAGTAACTAATTACAAATTATGTATCTATTATTCGTGATCCGAAATTTGTATCTAGGAGAAAAATTAAGGGCAGATTCGGAATCAGCGCAAAAAACTCTATAAGAATCATCCAACAGTAATTGTTGAAGAAATTTGGTGTTGCGGAGACTGTAAATCAAATGGGAAACTTTCTTCCAGCAGATCTATTAATGGGTCTATTAACTTTTTTCCGTGTAACATTTTGTTTATTGTCTCGTTTCTTTGTTATAATAAATGGAAGCTTATGTTAATTTGTTGTTCTTCATTCTTTAATAAGCCCCTTTTAATTTCCCATCAGTTTCAACTCCATAAAGTAATAGTTTTCTGTAAAATCCGTATCAATGCCTCCGGATCGGAAACTTTCTGCCAGGGGTTGTATTAATTCGAGTAAAAAAGTTATTTTTTAATGTTGGACTATATGGATTTGGACTTTTCGTGAGAAGTTGGAGAAATTAGTTTACTGCACGATGTGAAAAGATATGTAGTGGACATGGCGCGTTGGAAAGAGGGACTTTCCGGACGCATCCTTCTCAAGTGCGCGCTGTGGACGGTTGCGTTGAGGGTTCGGTCGTAAAAGTGACGATTACCAGAACCCTGACTCAACCGTTGCAATGTCCTTGGCAGCGACGACTTTGAATTGTTTTGAGGAAGGAAACTTTCTCCTTACTCTTGAGGAACGGAGAATTCCTCCCCTTATTTTAACGGTCTTTCTCACGTTGCTAATCTTCCCACCAAAACGGATTTTTACCAGTGGAAAAAAAGCTTGTGGCACTCGTTGAGAACGCATCGCTCTAGAGTTGCCCGCGCTACGTTAATTTATATCTCTGTACTTTGTTAGTACTCGATAGTCATTAACGTTTATAATCTAGTTTTCTCGTTATTGTTATTATTATTACATCTTGTTTTGTTATTGTTACGTGTTATTGTTTTAATAAATATCTATATCGTTGTCTGTTAACCACGCGAAACATCATAGACACTGAATTACCCGTCATCCTAAAGATATTTTTCCAGAAATTGCAGTTGGCCGGAATTGTAGAGAAAATAGGTACTAAATGTTGCATTTCACAACTTTTTTATGTGGGGCCTATATTGAAAATTTAAAAGATAGTTATAATAATTAACCATTTGCAGCTGTTTTAATTTCGAAGCTGTTTTAACTCGAAAATGAAACATCTCGTTCTAGGTAGAATAATTTCGTTCTATACGATTCTTTTCATTTGATGGATATGAAATTGATTGTAATACCTCATACAATAATTAAAGGATTAGTAATTGATTAGCTACCAACATGTTTAACAATGTAAACAATATTTTGCATAATGGGACAGCAATTTTTAGTGGTGATTTCGAGTCACCACTGGAGTGCTAAGGGTTAAAGATGGTAGAAATTGCAGGATATTACAACAATGACAAATATTATAAAGCAGATACGCTAACGTTACCGTTATCGCGTCAGAAGGAATAGCTGCAAGCTGCAAGTACAATTGTATAGAGTATAGAATTTCGGGGAAAACTGGGAAGAGAGGGAGGGTTGCCGGAGGATTAATTATGGCGTGGAAGAACCGACGCGACGGTGCCCGTAAGGATAATCACGGTCGCTTAGAGTGGCCGGACTATGGCAGGGTAAGACGTGGTTTCCCTCGGGTCTCAATTATCCATCGGGCCTTAATTTGTCCGGGCTGTTTGTCTCTCGATCAAGCCGGTTCGTCGAGGTCCTGGTACTGTACTTTGGAAATGAAATGGATGATTATGTGAAAATTTGCTTGTCAAACGAACATTCTGGGAAAAGGTTCAGGTAATTTCGTGCAGAAAATCCAGAGTTGTTTTGGTAACTACCCAGGACTTATTGGCCCTCGCGACGGTCAAAGTAATTGCCCAGTTTTATCGACGTTTTATTACTTCGTCGCGTACCCTGGTATAAAGCAGCGAAAGCAATTTAGATATCGTGAAACGGTTCGAATTTCTTTTCTTGCTGTTCTTGGAAATTCTGAAATTGTCAACTCAGTGGTCGGCACGTATGAGACTTTTCAGGCCGCCTCCTTTCACCGGCCGCACGTCTCGTTCTCCGTAACGGCCTTTATCCTCGAGACAGCTCAGGCCCGTATCTATCCCAGACCGTGCGAACTGCGTACAAAATTTCTGTTTATGAAACATTAGAAATTCCATTTCTTTATACACATATTTTTAGCGTGTCTTTCTTAACATGTATGAATTAAATGAAACGAGGCTTCATTAACTGATCTATTTTTATTGAATGGAGTAGAATTACACTGTCCAACAAATTTCAACTTTTTTTATGTTCCCCAATTACTGAAGGGTCCTTCTTATAGAGTTTTTCGCGCTGATTCCGAATCTGTTTTCAATTTTTTTCCTATACGCACAGTTTTTCAGGAACAAGGCTTTGAAAAAAAACATATTTTTCAACTTCAAACAAATATTGTGATGTTATTATAAAAGATATTGAATTGTTCTTTCTGGCAAAAGATTCTGTAGACTTTCCCGAATACAGTGATATCCAATATTAATACATTATGATTGATTAAACATGTTTAAACAATGATTAAATACGGAGAGATTTCGTCGCGTCGGCGCACAGTGGAAAATTTGGACCAGACTCGATTCAAAATCAAAGAACTTTCGATAGAAATGAGGTAGAGCGATGAAATTTTTTTTAAATGAAAGCTGAAACTTTGCAGAATATGGGAAAAATAGGGAAGTTATGGTACGAACGTTTTTTAACCGAGAAAATTCGTTAAACATGTAGAATTTAAAGAAATCGATTTTGCAATGTCCTGAGGTCGTAGACAAATTTTGAGACCAGATTTGAAATCGGCGTGAAAAAATCTACGGGAAATGATATATAGCAAAAATTTTTAAAAAATTTTCCGCGCGTGGTATTGGAAAAACCACAATTTTCTCGAAATTGTGCAAGTTTAACGAATTTTCTCAACGTTAAAAAACGTTCTTACCATAATCTCCCTATTTTTCCCATATTCTGTAATGTTTCAGCTTTAATTTTTAAAAAATTTCATCGCTCTACCTTATTTCTATCAAAAGTTCTTCGATTTTGTCTCCGATTTGGACGAAAGGTCACACTGTGCGCCGTCTCCAAATTCTGACTTTTCGCCTCATGCTTTCGAAACTTCGGTAACGTGAAAACTCAGCCCGTCTGAGTGCCTGTTCAATTGCTTGCGCGCTACACACAAGCGTACCTCTACTCTGTCTGTGTGAACTACCTGCTCGACTGATCGACGCCGACGCGTTCCTTCGATTTTCACGTTGCCGAAGTTTCGGAAGCATGAGGCGAAAAGTCGGAATCTGGAGGCGGCGCGCATTTGAATCCCGGCACAGCGAGCGACGCGGCGATAACAGAACATACGGACAATAGGACGTCCTTATATTAGGGTATGTATTCGGATAATGGGGGTACGGATACGGGAGTCTCTACTGTATTCAAAGAACAAGTAGACATAATTGAAATCGTAATTCTAATTGCAATATTTTGTAGGACTCAATATAAATAGTACCGTATACTCATCTTTTTTTATCGATGAATATGATCACTAACTAAAATAAATTCCTAATAAGAAAAAAAAATGTTAACAACCCATTAAAAAGTGTTAAAAACGCGACTGAACATGTTGGTGAGAGTCCCATTTGGGGGTGAACGGAACTTTTAAGCTAGTGCTTGAAGCGGACCCTGGGATTCGGCAAGACCGCAGATGTGGCAACCAAACCTTGGGGTTTTCCAGCCATCTGGAAACTATCGAAACGGTGTAGCTTCGAATAATTTTCTGCCAGGGCGGCGAAGACTTCGGTCGCCGTGGCCAAGTGGTGCAATAAACACGGCCAGGTAACCCGACGCGCGTCGGCCAGCCAGACATATCGGCATGAAACCACTAACAAGTTAATTGCAGACCTTGTTTATTTTTCGTAATTGTTTCATGTAAATGACGCTAGCTGCTTCGTGTGGCGTTCTTCCGATTAAAAAAAGACTAATCTCAAGATAGAATTTGGACTGTGGATAGTGGATTTATTCAAAGTCTTCGAATAACGGCACAATCAATTTTCTACCGAAACCGAAATAATACCGGTATTCTTTCGGTTTTTCCAATGCTTAGGTTGTTCCAAATGAAAAAGGAACTACAGGCCACTTAATGTTCCGTCGTAAAACCCTCCGCGCGAAGGAACAAGCGCGAGTCCGAATTCACAGGCGAGGCCGTCATAAAACATTCAGCTAAAGACCTTCCAGATGTACCTCCCAACAAAGTGATTTTTAGCCAGCCGAAAGAAGCACAGCCGATGTAGCCAGATGTATTTGGACCTTTTATACCGTTAAAGTACTAAACTTTATACCGTAGCTACCTGCAACCGAACATACTCCTTGGTTTCAAATTCTTGCTTTAGTTTATTAAAAGGAAGTAGACTCGTTTTCAGGATTGCAAGGGTGCGGGATTCGCCTCTTATTCTCATCTCTCGATAATAATACAAACACGGGGTTTTTCACTAGTCAAAAACGCTAGATAAAAGATCGATCTAGGACACTATCTGCCTCAAAAGTTCTATTTTTTCGTTTACGAGGCGTAATTGGCATTATTCGGCAGCATGTAGCTATGAAAATAGCTTGTATGCTTCCGAATAATGCAAATTACGGTGACGACTAATGCAAATTTCGCCTCGTAAACGGAAAATAGGACTTTTGAGGCAGATAGTGTCCTAGATCGATCTTTTATCTAGCGTTTTTAACTAGTGAAAAACCCCGTGTTTGTATTATTATCGAGAGATGAGAAGAGACGAATCCCGCACCCTTGCAATCCTGGAAAAAGGCTATACTGGAACTGCAATTACTCGAATTAATATTCGGACGTTCTAAAAAAGACGAGAACTTTTTTAATATTGTACTAAACGATTTGAACTTTTTTGGGGAGCTGGAGCAATTGGTTTACTACAGGATGTGAAAAGAAATTTTTTCAAAAATTGCAATTGATCGGAATTGTATGAAAAAATACTAAGAGTTGCATTTTACAACTTTTTTATGTGGGCCCATATTGAAAAATTGAAAAATACGCTTTGTAGATCTGTGTCGACTAAACATATTTTGAAAATTTCGTCAAAATCGGTTGACGTTGCAATGAGCTACAAACGTTTGAAGATGGTAAAAATCGCAGATTTTCAGCCTACATCGAAGAATTCTTACATCTTTCAAGGCCTGTCGTTTTTTCCCGCATCAACCGATTTCGATGAAACTTTCACAGTGCACATTATTTACGCAGGCCTACAAAACGTACTTTTTAAATTTTCAATATAGGCCCGCGCGAAAAAGTTGTAAAATGTAACTTTTAGTATTTTCTCTGCAATTCCGACCAAATGCATTTTTTGAAAAAATTTCTTTTCACATCCTGCAGTAAACTAATTGTTCCAGCTCCCCCAAAAAATTCAAATCGTATAGTACAATATTTAAAAAGTTATCATCTTCTTTAGATCGTCCGAATATTAATTCGTGTAACTGTACGTATTAGGGGATAATTAATGTATTACTAGTTTATTGATTTATGTGTAGGTTTACTCTTAATGTAACTGTAAAGAAAATTACGGCGAGGGGGGAAGAACGTAACATTCAATTTGTACATATAGTTTCCATCTCTCTTGCGATCAATGCAGACAATTTTTATTTTGCACAAAGATCCGCAGTCTAGGAAAAATAATATAGATATAATAGAAATAAATAAAATTTAATATTTTTTTATATCGGGTTTATTATTTCGTTTTCATTCAGAATCGGTATTTGGAATTGTCGGTAAAAAGGAAGACTGCTACATATTTGTACAATATGTAGAAATTCATTTCACCGACATTACCAACATTACTGACATAACCTCACCGACGGTGCTGCCCTGTATAACGGCATCCGCCGCTCCACGCAGACTCCACGAGCTGCCTTCCATTTGGACGGAAGAAGCTGCCCTCTAGATGCTGTGACGGCGGTGGACGGCGGACTTTGTTACATCTATCAGAGAGTATATGAGAGTGCTCACGCCCGGGTTTTGGCCGTGCCGCTTTTGTCTCCACATCATGTTTAGCCTGGAACAGCTCCTACATCATCTTTAGCATGGAACAGAACCTACATCATCTTTAGCAAGAAACAGAACCCACTTTACTGTTAGCACATCTGACGACATCTGTGACAATCTGTGTCGCTCGAATATTTCTCTTACGCCCTCTAGGATATATTCTGACTGGAGTGAGAAACAGGAGGCCACCAGAGGCCACCGACGGCATTTCGTCGGTGCAGAAAACACTGTATCGTGTTAGCAACGCGCCCGCGCGCTACACTCACCAACGTACCTTTACTATATCCGTGTGCGCTGCTTGTGCGCTTATGCCAGCCACAATCTATTTTTAGCACTTGCCATGTTGCCATGTTCTATTGCTTTACGGCGGAAGCGAAACTGAAATTCGGCTGTCGAGCCGTCGAGCGTATGAATCGCAATCTGGAGCTAGCATTCGAGTCCCCGTGCAGCGGGGATTTTTTTTTAATTTTTATTTTTCATTACTTTTTTAATTACATTTTTTAACCTTCCAAAAATTAAAAATGTAAAAACTATGTTCAAAATATGTATTCATTTTAAATAGAAACGTTTTGTTACTGTCATAATTGCATTAATAAAAATTGGTATATGATCGAGAACAGGTTGATGGTATTTATTTGGACTGATTGGAGAATACGAAAATGCAGGAAGTATTTTTTAGTTTATGAAACAATTTGTAGATTTATTAGTTGTCAAACAAATAATAAAATAAATTGTATAATATATATAAATTGATTTTATACTAGCATACACAAGTTTATTTATTAAAAAATACAGTCATAACTATAATTATAATAGAATTTCATAAAATGTATATTGAGGTTATTGCAAACTCATCTTTTTTCGCAATGATGCTCTAATTTCATTGCTACTCTCGAATGTCCATTTCCTTCCGAGACAGTGGCGTTTCTAGCAGGTGTAAATAAAAAATGTTGATATAAAATGTATCATAATTAAACTACAATTATTCTAATAACGTGGAATGTAGTACATATTAAGTTTTAGTTACCCGGATTTTCTTCTTCGACGTTAAGCACTCTTTACTGCTTCTCGTAATTTACGTATATGCAACATTAGGGTGGACCTTATTTTTCGACCATGAAATTTTTTTGGTCCCGTAAACCAGAATTGTGACAAATGTTGAGAAAATGGTCTGGAAAAATTTTGGGGCCGTTTGAATAATGGGAAAATGAGTTTTTAATGGAAAATGGGAATTTTTTAAATCTTGACATAAATAGACGTTATGATATATCGTTGAATTTGTCTTTTTTCTCTTTAAGAATCCATATATAGCATAAACAGTTGTTGATAGAAAAAACATCCGTGACCTTGAAAACTTTAAATAATGACTTTGAAAAAATTTTTTTCCTTTGATACTATATCCACCTCCTTATATACTACAACTTTTGTTTGAAGAGTTTTTTCATATATACATAACTGGCAGAGATATTACATATAAATAAATTCATTAATACGCTCCAATCTACAAAAGAACAAGAAAGCGAGCTAATAAAAACGTGGTAAGAATAGTTCTAATATCGGAAAAAGAAGTTATTATGAATAATAAGTAGTCTGACTGAAACATGGACTGAAGGTGGTCAATGATACCGCTGAACGGGGCGTTAAACTAATGGAGGATCATAATAAAATTTTATCTAGAAACAAAGAGGAGAAATAATATATGTATACTATACAAACTGTGATGGAAAGCAGTATCCTGACGCCACAAAGCAGAATTTGTCAAAGGATTTGTAAATATTTTTTAATATAGCGAGAAACACCTGATCAATCCCTACATGATTAATTGCATTTTTAAGAGGCATTGAAGACAGCTTATTAACTGAGAGTTATTAAATTTTTCATTTTCCTCAGAGTCAGTAAGTTCTTTATTTTTCTCGGAGTCATTAAGTTTTCCATTTTTCTTGGAGTTATTAAATTTTTCATTTTCTTCAGTGTCGTCAAGTTTTTTCATAGAGTCATTGAAGTTTCCATTTTTCTTGGAGTCATTCAATTTTTCATTTTCTTCAGAGTCATTAAGTTCTTTATTTTTCTCGGAGTCATTAAGTTTTTCATTTTTCTTGGAGTCATTGAAAAGTCCCTCTTTGTCGTTTACGCGCTGTCGTTAAAAAAGTTCTGGTATGTTGCTAGTCTAAAAATATGATCAATGCTATTTTTCAGTTTCTCTAAAAAATCTGCATTTGTCTAATTTTTGCGTGTTTTTCAGTTTGTGTAATTAACATTTTGAACCAAAAAATCGGGAAAAAATCTCAAATATCAATTTCAATTAAATGCAGTTATATGATTAAATTAATGCAAGTAAATAGGAAAAATTGACCGAAAATTGAATGGCGCAACGGCTGTTTTAATAATTCGAAGGACTACCTCGTCCGGCTAGAACCTTCATTCCAAATTGTAATATTCCAATATTTCAGTATCATTTTAAATATTTCAAGTACTATTTAAAACTATTAATGAGTTTTAACAACAAAATATTTTAAATGAAAAACTAAATTTTGACAAATAAAATACGATTATAGCAAGCTTGCTATAAATGTCGAAAACTCGAGTCTGGCCAGAGACATTATTTTCAGGAAACACTATTCTATGATGACGAACGGAAAAAAGGGAAGTGAAGCTCGAGGGCTTCGGTTGCCGCGGAGTGGAGTGAAACATTGTAACATGATACGGGTCGGGTCGGGTATATCGATGTAAAATAACACAATATTTTTTAAGAATTATTATTTTATATTAAAACGTTTGTAGCTTATTGCAACGTTGACCGATTTTGACGAAATTTTCAGAATATGTTTAATTGACACATATCTATAAAACGTATTTTTTAAATTTTCAATGTAGGCCCATATAAAGATGTTGTAAAATGCAACTTTTAGTAAGTAAGTAAATACGTATTTATTTATTTATTTCAGCCTCGTGGCCCAGAAATTGGACTTGGATTATAATTCTCGAAGCCATTCATCCCTCTATTTATCCATTCATCCGTTCCTCCACCCATCCATCCATATCGCATGCCACATCAAATACCTTATTGTCTATGTTGATCTATCCCAATCCCAATGTCTCCCCGCTAATCCCGCCTCTCTCTTGATTATCTCTTGTGATTAATTCTTTCCTTTTTTCTCTATACTCCTAACCCATTCTACAATTTCTCCCACTCTTTTCTCCTGTACTATCTTTTCTATACTTATGTTAATTTTTTCTACCCCTTCACAGTCTTCTGCCAGGTGTTTTAGTTTCCCCAAGTGTCTCTCATTTTTTCTACAATTCCGATCAGTTGCTATTTTTGAAAAAATTATTTTCACATCCTGTACTAAACTAATTATTCTAGCTTCCCAAAAAGTTCAAATCGTATAGTACAATATTAAAGAAGTTATCATTTTTAGAGCGTCCGAAAATTTTTGCGAGTCACAGTATGTACATATATCGCACAGAACACAATTCTTCTTTCTATTAAATCGCATTTCTTAGGTCAAACAATTGCATTTTGTAATGTATAATAACATGTAATAATAATGTAAAATGTAATAACGTTAAAAATTACTTAATATACACCCGCGGTAAAATCAGTAAGTATAACTTTCGTCCTCACAGCAGAAACGTCGAAAAAATTTTGACAATGATGTCCCACAATAAAAAAAATCTGAAAAAACTTGACGACACTGCCTGCTGTAGTACTTTATCAAGGAACCAAACAGTAGAATAGCATGTTTTCGTATTTTCTAGAAATCTGCATTTTTTCGATTTTTGGGGGTTTTTCATTGTTTACGACTACAGTTTGCAACCAAAAAATCTGAAAAAATTCTATAAAATGCGTCTTAGGATCCAAAATATGTAACATTTTTTTTAGAATTTTAGAACGTATTTGAGACCGGAAAATTGCGCTCGACTGTGCAACAGGCCTAACGGTTCTGGAGAACCGATTACACTGTCCAACACCAAATTTGTTTTCAATATACTGTTGGGTCCTTCTTATAGAGTTTTTTGCGCTGATTCCGAATCTGTCCTTAATTTTTCTCCTATACGCACAGTTTTTGAAAAACATGGCTTTGAAAAAAAACATATTTTTCAACTTTAAACAAATATTGTGGTTATTATAAAAGATATTGAATTGTTCTTTACAGCAAAAGATTCTGTAGACTTTCCCGAATACAGTGATATCCATATTAATACATTATGATTGTTTAAACATGTTTAAACAATGATTAAAGACGGAGAGACACTACTTTTGCACCAATTTTTGAGGATATTTTTCAATTTATCTCAAAAAATTAGGGTCCAGCGGAAAATCGAATTATACCACGCGATAGAGCAGACTTTTATCTTGAGAAACCACCCTTTCAAGTTTGTAACGTCGACGTTTTTTTCGAACCAGAAAACAAAATAACTAATATAGAATATTAGAATGTAATGGAGAAGCGTTTGAGCATCTTCTTCAATAAAGACATTTTTTGAAAATATCTCGAGATCTAATAATTTTTTGCCATGTGTACCCCAATCATTTTTTACGTAGAATGAACAGAAGAATCGATCTGTGTAAAAAACAATATGCATTTCTATATAAAGAAATGATGCAATTGTTAATTGCACATGCACTGCTGCATCCAAAAAAAGTTAAAGACCTACAGATGTAGTTTTCTTCGAACCATTTATCTTTCTCCTTTTGCATTTTTTTGTAAATGCAATAATAACCGAGTTATGACTTGTAACAATTGCGTGAATCACCCTGTATACTTAAAATTTAAAAAATACGTTTTATAGATTTGTGTCAATTAAACATATTCTGAAAATTTCAGGGTAACCCTAAAGTTATTCTTCTAAATTTTCGTAGAAAAAATTGGTTTTCAATTTGGTTTAATTAATAATAACTGTGCCTAAAAATATGAAAAAAATTGGAGACAGTATTGATGACAGTAAGTATTTCATCATTAAATTAATTTCCAAGATGGTGGCTTTTAAACTTCGATATAAAATCTGTGTTTCTTCGAAATCTTCCGGCTTTTCTATTTTTTAAAACTAGAGTTTGCAACAAAGGCTCGGGAAAAATTAAAATACTTCTATGAATATAATTTATATTATTAGAGATTTGTATATTAGTTACATATTTGATATAAAACAATATAAACTGTATGTCCTAATCCTGGCCAATGATGATGTACGATCTGATCCAGTCTAAAGATGATGTAGGATCTGTTCTAGGCTAAAGATGATGTAGGATCTGATCCAGGCTAAAGATGATGTAGGATCTGATCCAGGCTAAAGATGATGTAGGATCTGTTCTAGGCTAAAGATGATGTAGGATCTTGTCCATGCTAAAGATGATGTAGGATCTTGTCCATGCTAAAGATGATGTAGGAGCTGATCCAGGCTAAGTACTAGACTAGGGGGCAGCACTATATGGGCACGGCCAAAACCCGGGCGTGAGCACTCTCATATACTCTCTGCATCTATGCGCATTTCTGGAAGCCCAGGTGGCATGAACTCCACACTCTTTCTAGATGTACTCCAACCGTTGCTCCGAGCAGCCAATAAGCGGCGTCTGGAACCATACTGCCCTCCAAATTCACTCCACGCTCTGGACTATTCCTGGCAGTTCCAAACTGTGCTATCAGGGTATTTTCAGTCGACTGTTTACACGTCGCCATCTTGAAATTTCAAATATCAGTGTCAGACGATGAAACGACAAGGTTAGAAATACATAAGGGGCTAGTCTACCCTCGATTTGTAACTAGAAAATTACTAGAATCTTACTAGATTTTGGGTCGAAAATATGGGTTTCGTACTAAACGTTGTTTGACCTTATTAGAACAAATTGTGGGCTGTGTGAGGGCTCATTCGAAAGAGGAAGAATAGACGCAGCGCGCTTTTCTCACGAGGTTAACGAGATTATGTTAATAACTAATAATATGATGGCCCAAAGTCGAGAAAAAATCTAGGAAAAAATCCCGCAGATTTCAATGCATTTTCTGTCTCTAATAGACTTTTTTGACTTATGAGATGAGAAAAGCGCGCTGCGTTGATCCTTCCTCTTTCGAATGAGCCCTCACACAGCTCAAAATATGCTCGTATAAGGTCAAACAACGTTTAGTTCCGAACCCATTCTTTCTAGTAAGATTCTAGTTATTTGCTAGATATTTGCTATTTACTAGAATCTTACTAGATTTTGGGTCGAAAAAATGGGTTCGGAACTAAACGTTGTTTGACCTTATACGAGCATATTTTGAGCTGTGTGAGGGCTCATTCGAAAGAGGAAGGTTCAACGCAGCGCGCTTTTCTCATCTCATAAGTCAAAAAAGTCTATTAGAGACAGAAAATGCATTGAAATCTGCGGGATTTTTTCCTAGATTTTTTCTCGACTTTGGGCCATCATATTATTAGTTATTAACATAATCTCGTTAACCTCGTGAGAAAAGCGCGCTGCGTCTATTCTTCCTCTTTCGAATGAGCCCTCCCACAGCCCACAATTTGTTCTAGTAAGGTCAAACAACGTTTAGTACGAAACCCATATTTTCGACCCAAAATCTAGTAAGATTCTAGTAATTTTCTAGTTACAAATCGAGGGTAGACTAGCCCCATAATTATGACAGGACGTGCAAATATGCAAGTAATGAAATATGTAATAGATATTTCAATACTTTAATTCATATTGGATGTTAAAATCTTATTGCTATTTATGCAATATAAACTATATATGTGATATAAATAAATTGTGTACATTTATATTTATAACGTAGTGTATGAATTTATTATTAAATAAAGACAAAATCATTCAATCACGAAATTTAATATCTCTGTACTGTCCCATACTGTCCTACTATTCATTTAACTAGCGAACATCGAGAATAAGAGTAAATACTAGAATAACCTGTAAACGACTGAAAACTATCGACTAAATTCAGTTACTGAATCAGTCGCTTAAACTATCGAGCTATTGGTTGAATTTTAACGGCGGATGTTTTGAATAAATTTTATAAGATTTACTATCAAATACATTCACTCATTAGCGATATCGAATTATTAAAAATTATAAAAAAATTATTTTTATTATTATTAATTATTTAATTATTGTCTGGTATATTTACCCCAATTTACTCTTACTGTGCCTATAATACTAAGTGAGCACTGCAGTACAATGCTGTAAGAGTGAGTGAGAAATGAGATCTATACGTAGGCATAGACTATAGCCCGCAATCTAGACGTATAACCACTAAAACGAAATTTCAGTCGACTAAAAACTATCGACTAAATATTCGATAGTATGTAGTAACTAAATAGTAATTAGTCGATAGTTGAATTTAGTCGATAATGCCCATCACTATATAGGCAGGGATATATTTCAGTGAGCCACCCCCACACCGCCACCGCGTTGTGAACAAACTCTCTGGAACAAATAAGAACGGAGACAAAACAAATTCTACTACTCCCGAGCGTCTCACAAGCTACGGAACGTTACAGAATTATTCTCCCACAAAGTTCTGACTCTAAACAATGTGTTTCGGAACACAATAACCTGCGCATAACGTTGTATGCGATTTAACAGATAGACAGGAGGTTATGGTTTCTCGCCAGAACTACGAATATTCTGAAATATAAAATAAAATAGCAATATGAAGCTAGTAAGGTAAGTAGAATAAAAGGAATAATCAATTTACAGAGATAATCACAGCGTATACATAAACACATTAGTCACTTAAGAAATTTATTGTTATTGTATGAAATTCCGCTATGAAATTGATGTTACAGTTTCAATTAATAATTTCAGGTTTTTGATGAAACTCAGTCACGAGACTGTAACAATAGAATTGAAGAATGGGACTCAGGTACACGGCACTATTACCGGTATGTCAACATAACCTATACGATTTAATATTATATGTGACATGTATAAATACAAACGTAACGATCAAAACACTTTATCAAGTATGAAAAGGCGAATACAACAATATCTAACTTTTTCACAGTGCTAATGTATATACACTCCGGAATGAAAAGATAGCACACTTTGAAATTAATGTAATTTCTGTTTATTAAACGTAAGAAATTCAATTTTTTTTATGCAGACATTTTCAGTGTATCTTTCTTAACATATATGAATGAAATGAAACGAAGTTTCATTAGCTTATCTATTTTTATTTCAAGAAGTAGAATTATTAACGAAATATAGAGGGACGAAATGATAGCACACGTAACGAGAAACTTGAAATGTAACAGAATTAATCGATAAAGACCAATGCTCAATATTTTGTACGACCTCCTTTACATCTAATAACTTTGATCATTCAGTTTGGTAAAGATTTATACAATTTTTTAATACTGTTTCGGCTAATATTCTCCCATTCGTCCAAAATGCACTGTTTTGAATCGTTAATATTTTGGAATTGTCTGTCATTTTGGTACATGGCTCTGGCAAGATGTCCCCAACAATTTTCAATAATGTTGAGGTCGGAAATCTTGCTGGCCACTCGAAAACACAAATAATTTGTGAAGAAAAGTATTTCTTTACGGCTTTCACTGCGTGGACTGCGATATTATCTTGTTGCAAAATGTATTTATTTCCAGCAATTCTAACAGCGTATGTGTTTAGTTGTTCGTTTATAATTTCAATATACCGTTCATTCGTTTATCGGCCCAAATTATCACACAGCCACCTCCTATTTGGCGACGGCTTAAAAATTGCTGTTCTTCACTCAGATCATGATAGTAATAACCTTTTTTTTTTTACCGAGGAGGAAAAATGTGATGCTTTGTCAGTTGGCAGTATGCCCGTGTCACCTGTATACCCAATAATGAAACCCACTCATCCTATAGTTCACAGGCTTGTGTACAGCTTGTCAAATCTAGCTGTGCGGTTGACCAAAACTTAGGAATGCGCAGACAAAAACAAAGACCGCATTCGACGAGAGAAGGATGCAACATATGAACGGTAAAGTACACACCTCGTCAAAAGTGCGTACTGTCCATTATTTCTTACAGCAGTAAACATACACAACAACTGTTTATATGTTTCTGTGAATACACTTGTGTCACTTTACTTTTCAACTGAACTGTCGCCACGTGCATCGTTTGACAGTTAGTGTTGACGATCCTCCTCTAGGAAGGCAGTGCTGCACCTCGGAGTTTCCTCCATATCAGACTCGCCGGGCCAGATATCGGGCCTATTCCCATTTAACTTTTTATATTGGGTGGACCTACTGTTTATTAGGTGGGTTCCGAACCACCTATATGTCAACAACACGCGAAAAACAGCTATGGGCTACCCCCGACTTTTCCACCGAGCGGTCACCCATCCTAGCGGTGGTCCGCGCCCCCAATGTTTAACTTCGGTGATCAGACGAGAACCGATGCTATCAACAGGGCCATGGTCGTTGACGTGCATCGTTTGACAGGTGATGATCAGTTCTCTATCGTTGCGAAGTTCCACCTATTTACCATTGCGCAGCGGGGTCATTTCCCCTTGCGGGAGACATCCAGCCACACAGCTAGATTTGACAAGCTGTACACACCCGCACGGACCTACCTGTTCAGCATTACTGCGCGCGGGGATGATAGTACTAACCTAGGACCATCTGGATCATCCAAATGAAATCTTTTTTTGTCAGTAAATATGACTCTTCGCCACTTTGGTCTGATATTTATATGCTTTTCAGCAAATTGTAAGCGGAATACTTTATGCTCCTTCTTTAACCAAGGTCTCTTTGCAATTTTCTTTGCACTAAATGAATTTACATTTTTGTAAAACACGACGACATCTTCACATTAGTGTTTACACCAACACTTAAAACATGTATTTTGTAAATTTAAGTCAGTTATATACATGTACAAAGTTTCGCCGAAATCAATCAAAGTTCTTATGAAATATAATTGATTGAAAATAGGAGAAATTGTAAGAATCTGCGATTTGAATGAATTGGAAACCTTATAAATTCAAGTAGTTCTACATTTTACATTGCCCGTAGCTTTTTTATACATCAACCGATTTCAATGAAAGTTTGTACACGTATATAACTTACTTAGATTTACAAAATACATGTTTTAAATTTTCATTACAGGCGCAGATATACAATTTAAAAATCGTCACCTTTACTATTTCCTCTGCAATTGCGATTAATAACAGTTTAAAAACAAATTATTTACACATTAGCTAGTAAACCAATCTGTCTAACGTCTAAAAGAAACTCAAGCTGTTTAGTCCAATTTTGAGAAAGTTATTCGTTTTTAAAATGTGTACGAATACTTTGTACACCGACTGTAACTTAAATGATCGTTATTCTTGTATATACACTCCCGCTCAAAAGTACGTGTACACTTTGTTGCAGTATAATTTATTCTAATAGTACCAAATTGTACAATATATAATTATTAAAATCTATAAATATATATTAAATAAAAGTTTCTACGGTAGGGTTAATACTGTTTCAATCTACGATGATCCATTAGCGTGGTCTGCTTTCTCTCTAAAGAATTATTATTAACTCTGTAAACTAGATTGCAAAAATAACTTTTTTATTTGTCGACAAAGGTATTAAAGAAGTTTTAAAAAGATATTTAAAATGAGCACCCAGTTATCGATATGAGGGTTGAAAAATTTATATAACTTATTATTAAAATGTATTCTTTAGTACTATGTAAACTAGACTGCATAAAATTGAACGAAACTCATCAGATATTCATATAAAAATTAAACGTATTGTTCACAGACTTTTCAGCGGCAGTGTACACATTTATTATGTAGCATTTAGTCACTATCTAATTATTAGACTGCGGATCTTTATGCATTTATGAAGAAATTGGTTGGGTGAAAACATAAAACGGTAACAGATTTAAAGAATTCAAGAATATCGTAATGTTGCTTTTAACGTAACAAAGTCGTTAAGGAGTGAAATAAATTTTTATGTTACTCCTGCTTCCCACAATCAGTGCAAAATAAAAATTGTCTGCGTTATAACTTCTCTTGTGTTATAATATAAGCTGTTATAACTTCCCTTGATTTTATTTTAATTCTTTACATCTTTTAGAGTTAAATACATTCTAGTACCAACGTGTGTAATGTTTTCATCATTACGAAAATTATTTGAAACTTATAAATATTCATTTAAATTGCTATAGGCTTTAAAAAACAGAATCGCATCGATTAGAAACTAAATTGAATGTTGTATCTTCCCTTAATGATTATTAGACTGCTGATCTTTATGCGAAATAAAAGTTCTCTGCATCGATTGCAAGAGATAGAAACTAAATTGAATGTTACGGCATCTTCAATTTTTTAAATTTTACAACAATTTTCAATTTCATCCCCTCAATTTTTCTGTAAGTGTATACAGATCCGCAACCTAGTATAAATAACATTTATAAGAATTTGAAAATACTGTTACATTATTTTCAACCTATTAAAAATGTTGCGAAAGAAAATAAATTTCTCTTCCGCTAAAGTTTGTTGCGATTTAGGTAAATAATTTTTATTTTGCACATAGATCCGCAGTCTACTAATTATGAAAAAATGAAGTATATATTTTTCATTTAAATTGTTTAATACCTTCCTCTAGGAGTGGACGTGGCAATGAACACACATTTAAAAACAGTGAAGATGACCATAAAGAATAGGGATCCTGTACAACTGGATACCTTAAGTTTACGAGGCAATAATATAAGGTACTACATACTACCAGACTCATTACCACTGGAAACCTTACTTATAGACGACACACCTAAAGCCAAGGCCAAGAAAAAAGAAGCTGCGAGAGGTTTGTGTTTACAAATAAACTTAATCCCTTGCTGTATTTTAATCAGTCACACTCGTCACAAAGAATTTAAACAAAGTCTAACAAATATGAATGTTACACCTTTGTTTTTTAAATTAAATAAAATTTTATTGTTTATAATCAATAGTTAAGCATTAAAATAAATGTTATCATAAATGTAGAATATAAATTTTCTTTTCTCTTCTACAATATTTTTGGGATGAAGACGTTTTAATCACTGTAACTGTAAAGAAAATGGTACTGCAAGGGATTAACACTAATCGTACCGGCTACAAAATGTATCGGATATGTGTATATATTTTGTTTTATAAAAATTTTAGAAGACTGAATTTACTTAGATTTTTCTAATGGAAGCATCTTTGTAATTTGAATAATTCAAAAATGAACAATGTGAAAGCTGTCATTTGACCTATTGTGGTACAGTTATTGTTAATAAATAAGCTTTCTGTGAATGTTAATATTATGTTCACTTGTTTTAGGAGCTGCACGTGGCCGAGGACGAGGTGGTCGTGGTACTAGGGGTGGCCGAGGCGGACGCGGTAGAGGAAGAGGCAGACGATAGTTATACAATGTGTTTTAATTAAACAAATCTAATTGAACTCTGGCACATTTAAAGAAAAAAATTTATATTTACGTAATGTACTATGGTATATAACATAATTCAATAAATTGTACTGATTTTGTAATTTAATGTCAATGTTTTCTGAATTTATAAACTTTATAACTTTATAAACAATAATAATGTACGTTTTTATGTACATGTATTTATTCTCTGTATTATTCCTGGGTCTCGTGCAGAGCCTTTTTTGCAATTTGTCTCTTGGAACTTTATAATTTATTTATATATATATTTAATTATATACTTATAAATTTTTTCTATACACTTTTTCCAAAAAAGGGCTCTGTACGTGGATCCGGAATAATAGAGAGAATATTTCAACACAAAAAGCATAACAAAATACGATTTGTAACTAGAAAATTACTAGAATCTTACTAGATTTTTGGTGGAAACATGAGTTTGCTGGTTTTCAGTTAGTGTCCTCATTTGAGCAAATTTTGGGCTGGGTGAGGGCTCATTCGAAAGAGGAAGGTTCACCGCAGGGGGCTCTGGTCATGAGGTTAACGAGAATATGTTTATATCTAATAATATTAGTGTCCAAAGTAGAGTAAAAATCTAGGAAAAAAACTAGCAGATTTCAATGCATTTTTCTGTCTCCAAAAGACTTTTTGACTAATGGGATGACCAGAGCCCCATGCGGTGAACCTTCCTCTTTCGAATGAGCCCTCACACAGCTCAAAATATGCTCGTATAAGGTCAAACAACGTTTAGTTCCGAACCCATTTTTTCGACCCAAAATCTAGTAAGATTCTAGTAAATAGCAAATATCTAGCAAATAACTAGAATCTTACTAGAAAGAATGGGTTCGGAACTAAACGTTGTTTGACCTTATACGAGCATATTTTGAGCTGTGTGAGGGCTCATTCGAAAGAGGAAGGTTCAACGCAGCGCGCTTTTCTCATCTCATAAGTCAAAAAAGTCTATTAGAGACAGAAAATGCATTGAAATCTGCGGGATTTTTTCCTAGATTTTTTCTCGACTTTGGGCCATCATATTATTAGTTATTAACATAATCTCGTTAACCTCGTGAGAAAAGCGCGCTGCGTCTATTCTTCCTCTTTCGAATGAGCCCTCACACAGCCCACAATTTGTTCTAATAAGGTCAAACAACGTTTAGTACGAAACCCATATTTTCGACCCAAAATCTAGTAAGATTCTAGTTCCTTTCTAGTTACAAATCGAGGGTATACTACCCCCTTAAGGGGCTAGTCTACCCTCGATTTGTAACTAGAAAGGAACTAGAATCTTACTAGAAAAATGGCTCGAAACATGGGTTTGCGCGCTGTCGGTTTTCGTCCTTATTTGAGCAAAGTTTGGGCTGAGTGAGGGCTTATTCTAAAGAGGAAGGTTAAACACACTGCGCTCTGGTTACGAGGTTAACGAGATTATGTTTATAACTAATAATATGAGGGCCGAAAGTAGAGAAAAAGTCTAGGAAAATAACCAGCAGATTTCAATGCATTTTTCTGTCTCCAAAAGACTTTATGACTTATGAGATAACCAGAGCGCAGCGCGTTGAACCTTCCTCTTTAGAATGAGCCCTCACCCAGCCCAAACTTTGCTCAAATAAGGACAAAAACCGACAGCGCGCAGACCCAGGTTTCGGACCCAAAATCTAGTAAGATCCTAGTTATTTGCTAGATATTTGCTATTTACTAGGATCTTACTAGATTTTGGGTCCGAAACCTGGGTCTGCGCGCTGTCGGTTTTTGTCCTTATTTGAGCAAAGTTTGGGCTGGGTGAGGGCTCATTCTAAAGAGGAAGGTTCAACGCGCTGCGATCTGGTTATCTCATAAGTCATAAAGTCTTTTGGAGACAGAAAAATGCATTGAAATCTGCTGGTTATTTTCCTAGACTTTTTCTCTACTTTGGGCCATCATATTATTAGTTATTAACATAATCTCGTTAACCTCGTGAGAAAAGCGCGCTGCGTCTAACCTTCCTCTTTCGAATGAGCCCTCACACAGCCCACAATTTGTTCTAATAAGGTCAATCAACGTCTGGCCGCAAACCCATATTTTCGACCCAAAATCTAGTAAGATTCTAGTTCCTTTCTAGTTACAATCCGAGGGTAGACTACCCCCTTAAGGGGGTAGTCCACCCTCGATTTGTAACTAGAAAGGAACTAGAATCTTACTAGAAAAATGGCTCGAAACATGGGTTTGCGCGCTGTCGGTTTTCGTCCTTATTTGAGCAAAGTTTGGGCTGAGTGAGGGCTTATTCTAAAGAGGAAGGTTAAACACACTGCGCTCTGGTTACGAGGTTAACGAGATTATGTTTATAACTAATAATATGAGGGCCGAAAGTAGAGAAAAAGTCTAGGAAAATAACCAGCAGATTTCAATGCATTTTTCTGTCTCCAAAAGACTTTATGACTTATGAGATAACCAGAGCGCAGCGCGTTGAACCTTCCTCTTTAGAATGAGCCCTCACCCAGCCCAAACTTTGCTCAAATAAGGACAAAAACCTACAGCGCGCAGACCCAGGTTTCGGACCCAAAATCTAGTAAGATCCTAGTAAATAGCAAATATCTAGCAAATAACTAGAATCTTACCAGATTTTCGATCGAAAAAGTGGGTCTGCGCGCTGTCGGTTTTTGTCCTTATTTGAGCAAAGTTTGGGCTGGGTGAGGGCTCATTCTAAAGAGGAAGGTTCAACGCGCTGCGCTCTGGTTATCTCATAAGTCATAAAGTCTTTTGGAGACAGAAAAATGCATTGAAATCTGCTGGTTATTTTCCTAGACTTTTTCTCTACTTTCGGCCCTCATATTATTAGTTATAAACATAATCTCGTTAACCTCGTAACCAGAGCGCAGTGTGTTTAACCTTCCTCTTTAGAATAAGCCCTCACTCAGCCCAAACTTTGCTCAAATAAGGACGAAAACCGACAGCGCGCAAACCCATGTTTCGAGCCATTTTTCTAGTAAGATTCTAGTTCCTTTCTAGTTACAAATCGAGGGTGGACTACCCCCTTAAGGGGCTAGTCTACCCTCGATTTGTAACTAGAAAATACCTAGAATCTTACTAGATTTTGGGTCGAAAATATGGGTTTGCGGCCAGACGTTGATTGACCTTATTAGAACAAATTGTGGGCTGTGTGAGGGCTCATTCGAAAGAGGAAGGTTCAATGCAGCGCGCTTTTCTCACGAGGTTAACGAGATTATGTTTATATCTAATAATATGATGGCCCAAAGTCGAGAAAAAATCTAGGAAAAAATCCCGCAGATTTCAATGCATTTTCTGTCTCTAATAGACTTTTTTGGCTTATGAGATGAGAAAGGCGCGCTGCGTTGAACCTTCCTCTTTCGAATGAGCCCTCACACAGCCCACAATTTGTTCTAATAGGGTCAATCAACGTCTGGGCGCAGATCCATGTTTCGACCCATTTTTCTAGTAGGATTCTAGTTATTTGCTAGATATTTGCTATTTACTAGAATCTTCGCGCAGACCCAGGTTTCGGACCCAAAATCTAGTAAGATCCTAGTAAATAGCAAATATCTAGCAAATAACTAGGATCTTACTAGATTTTGGGTCCGAAACCTGGGTCTGCGCGCTGTCGGTTTTTGTCCTTATTTGAGCAAAGTTTGGGCTGGGTGAGGGCTCATTCTAAAGAGGAAGGTTCAACGCGCTGCGCCCTGGTCATCTCATAAGTCATAAAGTCTTTTGGAGACAGAAAAATGCATTGAAATCTGCTGGTTATTTTCCTAGACTTTTTCTCTACTTTCGGCCCTCATATTATTAGTTATAAACATAATCTCGTTAACCTCGTAACCAGAGCGCAGTGTGTTTAACCTTCCTCTTTAGAATAAGCCCTCACTCAGCCCAAAATTTTCTGAAATAAGGACGAAAACCGACAGCGCGCAAACCCATGTTTCGAGCCATTTTTCTAGTAATATTCTAGGTATTTTCTAGTTACAAATCGAGGGTAGACTACCCCCTTAAGGGGCTAGTCTACCCTCGATTTGTAACTAGAAAATACCTAGAATCTTACTAGATTTTGGGTCGAAAATATGGGTTTGCGGCCAGACGTTGATTGACCTTATTAGAACAAATTGTGGGCTGTGTGAGGGCTCATTCGAAAGAGGAAGGTTCAATGCAGCGCGCTTTTCTCACGAGGTTAACGAGATTATGTTTATATCTAATAATATGATGGCCCAAAGTCGAGAAAAAATCTAGGAAAAAATCCCGCAGATTTCAATGCATTTTCTGTCTCTAATAGACTTTTTTGGCTTATGAGATGAGAAAGGCGCGCTGCGTTGAACCTTCCTCTTTCGAATGAGCCCTCACACAGCCCACAATTTGTTCTAATAGGGTCAATCAACGTCTGGGCGCAGATCCATGTTTCGACCCATTTTTCTAGTAGGATTCTAGTTATTTGCTAGATATTTGCTATTTACTAGAATCTTACTAGAAAAATGGGTCGAAACATGGATCTGCGCCCAGACGTTGATTGACCCTATTAGAACAAATTGTGGGCTGTGTGAGGGCTCATTCGAAAGAGGAAGGTTCAACGCAGCGCGCCTTTCTCATCTCATAAGCCAAAAAAGTCTATTAGAGACAGAAAATGCATTGAAATCTGCGGGATTTTTTCCTAGATTTTTTCTCGACTTTGGGCCATCATATTATTAGATATAAACGTAATCTCGTTAAGGGGCTAGTCCACCCTCGATTTGTAACTAGAAAGGAACTAGAATCTTACTAGAAAAATGGCTCGAAACATGGGTTTGCGCGCTGTCGGTTTTCGTCCTTATTTGAGCAAAGTTTGGGCTGAGTGAGGGCTTATTCTAAAGAGGAAGGTTAAACACACTGCGCCCTGGTTACGAGGTTAACGAGATTATGTTTATAACTAATAATATGAGGGCCGAAAGTAGAGAAAAAGTCTAGGAAAATAACCAGCAGATTTCAATGCATTTTTCTGTCTCCGAAAGACTTTATGACTTATGAGATAACCAGAGCGCAGCGCGTTGAACCTTCCTCTTTAGAATGAGCCCTCACCCAGCCCAAACTTTGCTCAAATAAGGACAAAAACCGACAGCGCGCAGACCCACTTTTTCGATCGAAAATCTGGTAAGATTCTAGTTATTTGCTAGATATTTGCTATTTACTAGGATCTTACTAGATTTTGGGTCCGAAACCTGGGTCTGCGCGCTGTAGGTTTTTGTCCTTATTTGAGCAAAGTTTGGGCTGGGTGAGGGCTCATTCTAAAGAGGGAGGTTCAACGCGCTGCGCTCTGGTTATCTCATAAGTCATAAAGTCTTTTGGAGACAGAAAAATGCATTGAAATCTGCTGGTTATTTTCCTAGACTTTTTCTCTACTTTCGGCCCTCATATTATTAGTTATAAACATAATCTCGTTAACCTCGTAACCAGGGCGCAGTGTGTTTAACCTTCCTCTTTAGAATAAGCCCTCACTCAGCCCAAACTTTGCTCAAATAAGGACGAAAACCGACAGCGCGCAAACCCATGTTTCGAGCCATTTTTCTAGTAAGATTCTAGTTCCTTTCTAGTTACAAATCGAGGGTAGACTACCCCCTTAAGGGGGTAGTCTACCCTCGATTTGTAACTAGAAAATTACTAGAATCTTACTAGATTTTGGGTCCGAAACATGGGTCTGCGCGGATCGGTTGTTTGTCCTTATTTGAGCTAATTGTGGGCTGGGTGAGGGCTCATTCGAAAGAGGAAGGTTTATCACACACGGGTCTGGTCATGATTTTAACGAGATTATGTTTATATCTAATAATATGAGTGTCCAAAGTAGAGTAAAAATCTAGGAAAAAAACCAGCAGATTTCAATGCATTTTTCTGTCTCCAAAAGACTTTTTGACTTATATTATGACCAGACCCGTGTGTGATGAACCATCCTCTCTAGAATGAGCCCTCAGCCAGCCCAAAATCTGCTCAAATAAGGACAAACAACCGATTCGCGCAGACCCACTTTTTCGATCGAAAATCTAGTAAGATTCTAGTAAATAGCAAATATCTAGCAAATAACTAGAATCTTACTAGATTTTCGATCGAAAAAGTGGGTCTGCGCGAATCGGTTGTTTGTCCTTATTTGAGCAGATTTTGGGCTGGCTGAGGGCTCATTCTAGAGAGGATGGTTCATCACACACGGGTCTGGTCATAATATAAGTCAAAAAGTCTTTTGGAGACAGAAAAATGCATTGAAATCTGCTGGTTTTTTTCCTAGATTTTTACTCTACTTTGGACACTCATATTATTAGATATAAACATAATCTCGTTAAAATCATGACCAGACCCGTGTGTGATGAACCTTCCTCTTTCGAATGAGCCCTCACCCAGCCCACAATTAGCTCAAATAAGGACAAACAACCGATCCGCGCAGACCCATGTTTCGGACCCAAAATCTAGTAAGATTCTAGTAATTTTCTAGTTACAAATCGAGGGTAGACTACCCCCTTAAGGAACGCGGACGAACCCAATGCGAAATTGGGGAGCCGCTAGGATTATTGACAGCGAGGACGAACCTGACGCGAAGTCAGGAAGCCTCTAGGAATGGAGTCAAACGCAGACGAACCCGATGCAAAACCGGGGAGCTGCTAGGAGGTTGTATAATAGCACAGACGAACCTGATGCGAAATCAGGGAGCTGTTAGGATGCGGACGAACCCAATGCAAAACTGGGGAGCCGCTAGGTTGGATAAATCTCTGTTCGGACAATTGGAATGTCGCGAAAGAACCTGATGGTTAATCAGGGAATTGCTAGGATAATTAGTAAGCCTCGTAACTAGTATAATTTAATTGATACAATCCGAGCGGTAAGATTGTATCATGTGGGGACGTTCAATTACTTGGTTAGGATATTGGACGATAATTATGGATTTAATGAATTTGAGTTAATTATCAAAGAAGACAAATATATTCTTACTATAGAGTTTCGTTCTACAAGTGTACTTGTGTCGCGAATGAACTGAATTTAGAATAGGAAAGAAATTGAAAGGTGATATTACCTAAGCTAAGACGCACGGTGTTGACGCACTGGCAATGCGGGGGACTCGGAGCAACCTTGTCACTGCCTAACAGATTTTAGACCGAACTCGCGGAATCTGTACGGTTAAACTTTGATTCAAAGGGAACGAACGTCCGATCTCACTGGTAGTTGACTTCCGAGATGCAGCACGACGCGACACTATTCGTGATTACGACAGTACTAGCCCACGAGAGTAGAAATGTAAGGGCTTATATAGCCCTGCAATGACGGGTGGTACTTGTCAGTACCCTTCAAGTGAACATTCGTATTTTGTCAACGACCAGTTGGTCGTGCGTACGTTTGGGCCCTAAACTAACCTAAACAATTATGTATATTTATCTAGGGTAGCTCTGTTCGTTTATCTAGGACGGTTTCTGCCAGAGATGATATTGAACACCTGTTCGTCATCCGTAACAGCTCATTCGAAAGAGGAAGGTTCACTGCATGGGGCTCTGGTCATCCCATCAGTTAAAAAGTCTTTTGGAGACAGAAAAATGCATTGAAATCTGCTGGTTTTTCTCCTAGATTTTTACTCAACTTTGGACACTAATATTATTAGATATAAACATATTCTCGTTAACCTCATGACCAGAGCCCCCTGCGGTGAACCTTCCTCTTTCGAATGAGCCCTCACCCAGCCCAAAATTTGCTCAAATAAGGACACTAACTGAAAACCAGGAAACCCATGTTTCGAGCCATTTTTCTAGTAATATTCTAGGTATTTTCTAGTTACAAATCGAGGGTATACTACCCCCTTAAGGAACTAAAATCTTACTAGATTTTGGGTCGAAAATATGGGTTTGCGGCCAGACGTTGATTGACCTTATTAGAACAAATTTTGGGCTGTGTGAGGGCTCATTCGAAAGAGGAAGGTTCACCGCATGGGGCTCTGGTCATCCCATCAGTCAAAAAGTCTTTTGGAGACAGAAAAATGCATTGAAATCTGCTGGTTTTTCTCCTAGATTTTTACTCTACTTTGGACACTAATATTATTAGATATAAACATATTCTCGTTAACCTCATGACCAGAGCCCCCTGCGGTGAACCTTCCTCTTTCGAATGAGCCCTCACCCAGCCCAAAATTTGCTCAAATAAGGACACTAACTGAAAACCAGCAAACCCATGTTTCGAGCCATTTTTCTAGTATTATTCTAGGTATTTTCTAGTTCCAAATCGAGGGTATACTACCCCCTTAAGGGGGTAGTCTACCCTCGATTTGTAACTAGAAAATTACTAGAATCTTACTAGAAAAATGGCTCGAAACGTGGGTTTGCGCGAATCGGTTGTTTGTCCTTATTTGAGCTAATTGTGGGCTGGGTGAGGGCTCATTCGAAAGAGGAAGGTTCATCACACACGGGTCTGGTCATGATTTTAACGAGATTATGTTTATATCTAATAATATGAGTGTCCAAAGTAGAGTAAAAATCTAGGGAAAAAACCAGCAGATTTCAATGCATTTTTCTGTCCCCAAAAGACTTTTTGACTTATATTATGACCAGACCCGTGTGTGATGAACCATCCTCTTTAGAATGAGCCCTCACCCAGCCCAAAATCTGCTCAAATAAGGACAAACAACCGATTCGCGCAGACCCACTTTTTCGATCGAAAATCTAGTAAGATTCTAGTAAATAGCAAATATCTACCAAATAACTAGAATCCTACTAGAAAAATGGGTCGAAACATGGATCTGCGCCCAGACGTTGATTGACCCTATTAGAACAAATTGTGGGCTGTGTGAGGGCTCATTCGAAAGAGGAAGGTTCAATGCAGCGCGCTTTTCTCATCTCATAAGTCAAAAAAGTCTATTAGAGACAGAAAATGCATTGAAATCTGCGGGATTTTTTCCTAGATTTTTTCTCGACTTTGGGCCATCATATTATTAGATATAAACATTATCTCGTTAACCTCGTGAGAAAAGCGCGCTGCGTCTAACCTTCCTCTTTCGAATGAGCCCTCACACAGCCCACAATTTGTTCTAATAAGGTCAATCAACGTCTGGAGGCAAACCCATATTTTCGACCCAAAATCTAGTAAGATTCTAGTTCCTTTCTAGTTACAAATCGAGGGTAGACTAGCCCCTTAAGGGGGTAGTATACCCTCGATTTGGAACTAGAAAATACCTAGAATAATACTAGAAAAATGGCTCGAAACATGGGTTTGCTGGTTTTCAGTTAGTGTCCTTATTTGAGCAAATTTTGGGCTGGGTGAGGGCTCATTCGAAAGAGGAAGGTTCACCGCAGGGGGCTCTGGTCATGAGGTTAACGAGAATATGTTTATATCTAATAATATTAGTGTCCAAAGTAGAGTAAAAATCTAGGAGAAAAACCAGCAGATTTCAATGCATTTTTCTGTCTCCAAAAGACTTTTTGACTGATGGGATGACCAGAGCCCCATGCGGTGAACCTTCCTCTTTCGAATGAGCCCTCACACAGCCCAAAATTTGCTCAAATAAGGACACTAACTGAAAACCAGCAAACCCATGTTTTCGACCCAAAATCTAGTAAGATCCTAGTAAATAGCAAATATCTAGCAAATAACTAGAATCTTACTAGAAAAATGACTCGAAACATGGGTTTCCTGGTTTTCAGTTAGTGTCCTTATTTGAGCAAAGTTTGGGCTGGGTGAGGGCTCATTCGAAAGAGGAAGGTTCACCGCATGGGGCTCTGGTCATCCCATCAGTCAAAAAGTCTTTTGGAGACAGAAAAATGCATTGAAATCTGCTGGTTTTTTTTCCTAGATTTTTACTCTACTTTGGACACTAATATTATTAGATATAAACATATTCTCGTTAACCTCATGACCAGAGCCCCCTGCGGTGAACCTTCCTCTTTCGAATGAGCCCTCACCCAGCCCAAAATTTGCTCAAATAAGGACACTAACTGAAAACCAGCAAACCCATATTTTCGACCCAAAATCTAGTAAGATTCTAGTTCCTTTCTAGTTACAAATCGAGGGTATACTACCTCCTTAAGGGGGTAGTCTACCCTCGATTTGTAACTAGAAAATACCTAGAATATTACTAGAAAAATGGCTCGAAACATGGGTTTGCGCGCTGTCGGTTTTCGTCCTTATTTCAGAAAATTTTGGGCTGAGTGAGGGCTTATTCTAAAGAGGAAGGTTAAACACACTGCGCTCTGGTTACGAGGTTAACGAGATTATGTTTATAACTAATAATATGAGGGCCCAAAGTAGAGAAAAAATCTAGGAAAAAAAACCAGCACATTTCAATGCATTTTTCTGTCTCCAAAAGACTTTATGACTTATGAGATGACCAGGGCGCAGCGCGTTGAACCTTCCTCTTTAGAATGAGCCCTCACACAGCCCAAACTTTGCTCAAATAAGAACAAAAACCGACAGCGCGCAGACCCACTTTTTCGGACCCAAAATCTAGTAAGATCCTAGTAAATAGCAAATATCTAGCAAATAACTAGAATCTTACCAGATTTTCGATCGAAAAAGTGGGTCTGCGCGCTGTCGGTTTTTGTCCTTATTTGAGCAAAGTTTGGGCTGTGTGAGGGCTCATTCTAAAGAGGAAGGTTCAACGCGCTGCGCCCTGGTCATCTCATAAGTCATAAAGTCTTTTGGAGACAGAAAAATGCATTGAAATGTGCTGGTTTTTTTTCCTAGATTTTTTCTCTACTTTGGGCCCTCATATTATTAGTTATAAACATAATCTCGTTAACCTTGTAACCAGAGCGCAGTGTGTTTAACCTTCCTCTTTAGAATAAGCCCTCACTCAGCCCAAAATTTTCTGAAATAAGGACGAAAACCGACAGCGCGCAAACCCATGTTTCGAGCCATTTTTGTAGTAATATTCTAGGTATTTTCTAGTTACAAATCGAGGGTAGACTACCCCCTTAAGGGGGTAGTCCACCCTGGATTTGTAACTAGAAAATACCTAGAATATTACTAGAAAAATGGCTCGAAACATGGGTTTGCTGGTTTTCAGTTAGTGTCCTTATTTGAGCAAATTTTGGGCTGGGTGAGGGCTCATTCGAAAGAGGAAGGTTCACCGCAGGGGGCTCTGGTCATGAGGTTAACGAGAATATGTTTATATCTAATAATATTAGTGTCCAAAGTAGAGTAAACATCTAGGAAAAAAAACCAGCAGATTTCAATGCATTTTTCTGTCTCCAAAAGTCTTTTTGGCTGATGGGATGACCAGAGCCCCCTGCGGTGAACCTTCCTCTTTCGAATGAGCCCTCACCCAGCCCAAAATTTGCTCAAATGAGGACACTAACTGAAAACCAGCAAACCCATGTTTCGAGCCATTTTTCTAGTAAGATTCTAGTTATTTGCTAGATATTTGCTATTTACTAGGATCTTACTAGATTTTGGGTCGAAAACATGGGTTTGCTGGTTTTCAGTTAGTGTCCTTATTTGAGCAAATTTTGGGCTGGGTGAGGGCTCATTCGAAAGAGGAAGGTTCACCGCAGGGGGCTCTGGTCATGAGGTTAACGAGAATATGTTTATATCTAATAATATTAGTGTCCAAAGTAGAGTAAAAATCTAGGAAAAAAACCAGCAGATTTCAATGCATTTTTCTGTCTCCAAAAGACTTTTTGACTGATGGGATGATCAGACCCGTGTGTGATGAACCATTCTCTTTAGAATGAGCCCTCAGCCAGCCCAAAATCTGCTCAAATAAGGACAAACAACCGATTCGCGCAGACCCACTTTTTCGATCGAAAATCTAGTAAGATTCTAGTAAATAGCAAATATCTAGCAAATAACTAGAATCTTACTAGATTTTCGATCGAAAAAGTGGGTCTGCGCGAATCGGTTGTTTGTCCTTATTTGAGCAGATTTTGGGCTGGGTGAGGGCTCATTCTAGAGAGGATGGTTCATCACACACGGGTCTGGTCATAATATAAGTCAAAAAGTCTTTTGGAGACAGAAAAATGCATTGAAATCTGCTGGTTTTTTTCCTAGATTTTTACTCTACTTCGGGCCCTCATATTATTAATTATTAACATAATCTCGTTAACCTCGTGAGAAAAGCGCGCTGCGTCTAACCTTCCTCTTTCGAATGAGCCCTCACCCAGCCCACAATTTGTTCTAATAAGGTCAAACAACGTTCAGTACGAAACCCATGTTTCGAGCCATTTTTCTAGTAAGATTCTAGTTCCTTTCTAGTTACAAATCGAGGGTATACTAGCCCCAATATAACATAGATAATATTAGAACATATAGAAAATTATTGATAAAAATATTTAGGGAACTCTATTTTACGTTTATATTGCTATATATTATTATCAATAAATTTACTTTGTAAAAATCACGTCGACTCAACAATAAAACGCATTTTCCCAAAATTTCCAACATGTCCAAATATTCAAACATACACTGGTATACAGAAAATGAGGTTGATCGGTCGGCCATGGTCGGCCATCTGCTGATGTTGCAGCCAAAGCCACGTCATATTTTGTATGCTTTGCCGAGTTAGGTCTGTGAAGTCTTTACTTTCTTAGGAAAAAATACCTTTGTGTAACTGAAAATATGAACATATTTCGACTACTAGGCGATCTATCGCATATCCTTGCGATCATCATCCTTTTACTTAAAATATGGAAGACACGGAGTTGTGCCGGTATTTTTCCTGAAACTATTTAATAGATATATTCACATATACTGTTTTTCTATTAAACATTTCCTCAAATCTAACAAATTATATATAATTATCTATAATTCTTTTTCAATTCTTACAGGTATCAGCGGCAAATCGCAAATCTTATTTGCAATTGTATATACAATGCGTTATCTAGATCTGCTGACAACGTACATCTCAGCATACAATACATTTATGAAAATCATTTTTATAGTAACCTCGTACGCCACAGTGTTTCTAATGTACATGAAATTCAAAGCGACGTATGATCATAATCACGACACATTTAGGTATGCTTTTATATTAAATATTCGGTTGAAACTAGAATTCGTAGCATTTGTAAATTAAGAATTGAAAGCTAAAATTCAGATATTTATTCATAGATTTATTTAATAACATATTTTCCATCTGTTCTATTACTTTTCGCTATTATTGAAGTAACTTCTCGTGTCATTGAATATTGAATTTTATCTTCGATTCTTAATTTGAAAATGCTACGAACTTCTGTTCCAACCCAATATATACTTTTACCTTTAGCCCAAATATTAATTAATTTCCTTTCAGAATCGAGTTTTTACTTCTGCCAACTTTGGTATTGGCACTACTAATCAACCATGAATTCTCCGCCGTCGAGGTTCTATGGTCGTTCAGCATTTACCTAGAGTCCGTAGCAATACTGCCACAATTGTTCTTGGTATCGAAAACAGGAGAGGCAGAGAGCATTACCAGTCATTACCTGTTCGCTTTGGGCTCGTACAGAGGACTCTATTTGTTAAATTGGCTGTATCGTTATTACGCGGAAGACCATTACGATCTGATCGCTATAGTCGCCGGTTTAGTACAAACGGTTCTTTATTGTGACTTTTTCTACCTCTATATTACCAAAGTACTGAAAGGCAAGAAATTACAATTACCAGCTTAGTTTTGTAAAAGTATTAATTTTATCTGGACAACAACAAAAAAAAAAGACAAGAAATGTAAGTGCTCTTCTCAGCGGTATTGTATCGATTGAGTTTATTATCAAATTTTTCGCAATATTTAAACGATCGAGGAGCGCTGCTCTGTGTAAAGTATCAATTTTTTATCGAGCGCAAAGCTGTTCGATAGTTTTCTTTGTACTTGAACGTATAAATATGTGTAACTGTTCTTACTATTTCTTGGAATGTTATCCTTGTCGATTTGGTAACAGTGCAGTTTTTATTAAAAAAAAGAAATATTACGACGGAATAAAGTAGCTGCATATTTCGCAAATTAGCGAGTGATACATCAAATACAAAACTGAGACGAAATTTATCACTGTTTTTACAATCTGTTATACTCCTCATATATATATACATATATATATATATTATATATCTGTACCAATAATAGACAGCGTGAGGTACTAACTATCACTCCGAAAGTATGATAGTTGTAGAAAAGTTTTCGGAATAAAAGTTGCATCAGACAACAGGAGCGAGTCATAGTGTGGCGTTAATCTTTTCTTGCTAGGTGGAGTCGCTTCAGAGATGCAAAGATCCTTTGTTTTTTAAAATAGAATTCTGTTTTGCTAGCTGTTTTGCTCGTTGAATCCAACGAGGTGCAACATTCAGGTCTTTGATGGTTCAAAGTGATTGCTATTGGTGTCAATGTGATGCTGAATCTTCTTATTACGGAGTGAGTAGTATTTCCTATCGATGTGGTACTTATCAAATCGAATGCTGCAACAATTTATTGTACAAATGTATTCAATTGCACGGTGTGTAGAGTGAGAACGTTGAAGATATCTTCCAGCGTATTTGCTAAACCTGGCAGTGACAAATAAACACTTCTGGACGATATCGCAGGACATCGATAATAAGAATGGTAAGATTAGTATCATCGAATCAAGCGATTGCAAACGATGTATTCATTCGAAGAACAAATCGATATGTTTCTCATTTACGGAGAATGATTTATACGATTATTATACGAAAAGTTTATATGGTTTTCTTACTGCGCGTGCCATGTTTAATTTGTTTTCTACAATGTATAAGAAGGCAGCTTTTTGTTGGCTATGATACTATACTGTGGAGCATAACTAAAGTTACGATTTTCAAGAGTTTTGAAGGCGAGCGATTTTCAGCGCTTTTGACAGGTAAGAGTGCGGCCATGTTGGTGGTCCACACGATTCACGAATCACTCGTTGAACAATGTCAGAGTAAATACCAATATGGCGGCGCCTTTACCTGTCGAAATCGTTCAAGTTTAAACATTCATAACTTTCGAACCAGTGAATTCCTAACATTGAAACTTGGATTTTCGGCATTCACTTGCCAAAATCTACAGGATTACGCAAAAAAAGTACGATTGTACTTTTCAATTGTACCGTACAATTCAATACATTTGTACAATAAATTGTTACAGCATGTGATTCGATAAGTTAGAATATTACAATTTCATATATATATATATAATTTCACCATTTTACAATTTTACAATATCATAATTTTACAACTTTACAACTTAAAATTTTCGTTTCGATTCATATAGTCTCTCTATAAGTTGCAAAATATGGAAGAAAACTTTATAAGTATACTAAAAGTAAAAGTAAAGTATACTTACCAATTTTTCAGGATCTGACAATTTTAGAAAGTTGTAAAATTGTAAAATTATGAAATTGTGAAGTTGTAAAATTCTAAACTTGTAAAGTTGTAAAATTCTAAACTTGTAAAGTTGTAAAATTCTAAAATTGTGAAATTGGATTTTCGGTATTCTTTCGCCAAAATCTACAGGATTATGCAAGAAAAAGGCAAAAATTTCTGGTTACCCAAGGTACATTGCAGCCCGAGATTTGTATCAGAAAGCTCTTGCCTCTGAACGTAGCGAAAGTTTTCGAATAATGGCTCTAAAGCTGTTTACATTTTGTTTTGCCGCGCTCGTCAAACGTTCATCGCGATTCGCGTTTATCATAATTCGATGATACTAATCTTACCATTTTTATTATCGATGTCCTGCGATATCGTCCAGAAGTGTTTATTTGTCATTTCCAGGTTTAGGAAATACGCTGAAACAGTGCTTCGATTGAGCCCAACCTTTTTGATACGATGGATGGCCGCTAGAGGCGCTGCGCGGAAAAACAGTAACGTATCTACTATTGGGTAGCAGATGGTAGCAGAGCGGCCAGAGCCCTGAGGCAGTTATATTGGCGGGAATGTATCGAAATAATCTTACCGGACAAAAAGACTCCAGGACGTGTCCTACGAGTTACAAAATATACACAAATACACTTGTTATACATTCATTTTTCAGAATCAAATCATATAAATTTTTTAAAATTCTGCGAGGTGCTCAAGGAACCCCATTTCATCTACCCAATAGTAGATACGTTACTGTTTTTTCGCGCAGCGCCTCTAGCGGCCATCCATCGTATCAAAAAAGTTGGGCTCAATCGAAGCACTGCGCTGAAAGATATCCTCAACATTCTCACCCTACACGCTGTACAATTGAATACATTTGTACGATAAATTGTTACAGCATGTGATTCAATAAGCGCCAAAGCGACAGGAAATACTACTGAATCCGTGAAAAGAAGATTTCAGCATTGCATTGATACCAATAGCACTTTGAACACCTTTTGTAAATACAAGCTAATTTCGCCTGTTTTGTTATAAATCACCTTTGCTGACCTTCAAAGATCTTAATGTCGCACCTCGTTGGATTTGCCTGAATAACCGTTATCAGAAAACAGCTAGCAAAACATAGGATTCTATTTAAAAAAACAAAGGTGACCTTCGCATCTTTGAAGCGACTCCACCTAGCAACAAAATATTAACTCTATATACACTATGGTCCCTGTTGTTTGATGCAACTTTTATTTCGAAAACTTTTCTACTACTATCATACTTTCGGAGTTACCGTAGGTGGCAATAGTTAGTGCTTCGCCCTGTATTTTAACACAAACATTTTATTGATACAAAATATTCGAACAACGTACTGAATCGGTTAACAATGCATCGTTATATGTTTTACTAAATCGGTTATGTGAATCGCTTGGTCGAGAGTTGTTGACCTGTTCGTTACGTGTATAATGCCATTCTCGAGACTAGTCCTGTCTACTAAAACTACAAAAGGAATTAAGCACGCGTTTGCCACTTCTTCTGAGACGGTTAATATAGTATTCAGCCCCTTTGTTCTAAGCATGTTATTTAAGTAAAGTACAAAGCGATTTAAATCATCACTTCCAGTATTCGTGTGGTTCTCCGATGTTTTTATACGAATCGCAACTTTGTGTGGTGCTAATTTAGAATGTATACGCATCTTAGCTGTTTCATCTATGTCGTAAGCATCACATAGTAGTGCTAAGCAGCCCCAATCTAAAGATAATACATGTTCGACCATTTGTATGTCGGCAAGATCCTTTTTATTATCAATCTAAAAATAAAATATTCCATATAAATGATTTTTATTTGTAGAATTCTACGAGAACAATCGGAACAGAAAGAGATCACCTGTAGAAGTAGTTTCCCAATATCGTTATGATAAACAATTCTCTCTACGGTGATCGTACCGAATGAAAACTCAGCCTCTATATCAACAGAGTCCAAATCTTCTATTCTCTTCGCTTCTGTAATCTTAAATCTAGATGGTTGCTGAGCCAATTTGCGCCACCAAACTTTGCGCTCTTTCTGCACCTTATGATACAGACTTTTAGCTTCCACGCTGCTATCCAATATAGCTATTCTGGCGTTCTTGTGACGATTTAGCTTCAATGCAGTCGGCAGGGTACTCTCGTTCCACAAATCTGTGGAATCTTTTACAGTAGCCAATCCGAACGGGATTCTTCCCATCGGACTTTCAGTTAAGAAGTTCAGAGTATCGCTGAACTGCTCCGATAAAAAAATATTGTAAGGAGACATTGTGATACAATGCGAGAACCAATGTTCCTCCAGATTCTTCAACAGCATTCTACCCTGAGGTCCATAGACCAAACCATGCTCCGAGAAGCTTACAAAATTCCTGCTTATTTCTTTCAGGACTCGAGACGCGCTCATTGCTTCGTAATGCTTTTGTATGGAGCTACGAAGTATTCTTCCTCTACGATAACTGCGTTTCTCAGGATTTCCCGCCCGTTTATATCATTGTTCGCTTTATCCTCTCGCAAGGGAATTAGTTTCTCCTCGAATGGACTGTACATAGGCTCGATTGCTTTGTCAATCTTTGCAGTTCTTATGCATTCTGTGAAATGGATAGCTGATTTTAGCACGGAAGTATTTTGATCGTCTTTTAAATCAAGTAAAGATAGCTTTTCCAGTTTATTGATTGTTTCTTTCTCTATGTCTTTATCAGTTTCTTGTTTCTCTTTGATACTACACGATACACAGTAACGACGAGGAAGGTTTAATGTTGTGCGAATATTTCTCAATTGTTGTAAACAGAAAAATGTTTTCATTTTTCATTTGTTACTCACAATATTGTTATTTTTCGAATTCTTGTGCGCTATAATTCTTATGTCTCGGTTAGTTTATTGCGTAAGGTGTTCTTTCTAAGATATGATTTGCAATGAGTGAATTATTGCAAATTATAAGGTGGATGATAATATCAGATGATATAGAGTTGTGTGTAATTAAGTAAGTAGTTGCACATGAGGAAAATTGTTACTGAACTTGTGTATATGTAATAAGTAATAGATACATCATATCACAACAATGCCACGTAATTCGGTGACCTTTCTATCGTTCTATGCAGTTCTATCACCGACGAGATATAAGGATAGACCGGATAGACTGGGATAGACCAGGATAGACCCAAAGAGGATTAGATAGAGGTGACACTGCTGTCACTCTCTTTTACAGCGCCAACTAGTATCTCTGATACCGAACTATACGTTTCAGTTCTATTCAGTCTATTTCCCTTCTTATATTTTTCTTGTACACGCCGACTGAAATGGGGGTGGCTCTATGGCGCACAAGACGATGGCCAGGGTATATACAGGGTGTCCCAAAATTCGTGAAAATCCCGAAAGGGGGTGGTTCCTGAGACCATTCTAAGAGACATTTTCCTTTGCACCAAAGTCAACTTGTTTAGGAGTTATTAACGAAAAACACGGACCAATCAGAGCGCGGCCTGGGCCGCCGCGCCGTCACGATGCGATGTCACGGCGTACTAGTGATGGGCATATAGTACCCTGATAGCACAACAGACTCCACGGGGAGTGACGAAAACGATTACAGGTAGACTCCACCTGGAACCAGTCCACGCGGAATGCAGCTTTCTGCAGTCCAGCTGGAACGCCACTCTATCCTGGATTCCGCTTCCCCACAAGATGGCAGCACGGTCGCACTGATTAATGCGGCGAATGCCGTTATACAGGGCAGCGCCGTCGGTAAGGGCAGATCGCACTAATGTGGCAGACGTCGATAAAGTAGATTTCTATTGTACAAATATGTAGCAGTTTTCCTTTTTACCGACAATACTGATTTTTGAATGAATATTCAGTCATATGCAAGGAGAGAAAACGAAAAAAAAAATAATTTGTGCAAAATAAAAATTCTCTGCATCCATTGCAAGAGATGGAAGCTAAGATTAAAATGTCCCCATGCAAAAAAAGACAAAGTGTCGTATAAGGGAAAAGAAAATTTACTTTTTCTTATTTTTTAATACGCCGCAGGGAGTTGGTAAAGACACATGGACAATGACACAAGGAATATATATATATATATATATAATAAATATTATAATTTTTTATTATCACTATGCTTTATTATTGGACGAACACCTAAATATCTCTTCAGGTTATTGTGATGCAAAAAATATTTGTTACGTAACGTGCACGGTGTGCCAGATATTTGGTCCATTGACACCATGCGCATTACGTAACAAATATTTTTTGCATCACAATAACCTGAAGAGATATTTAGGTGTTCGTATTTAAACGGAACACCCTGTATATTGTGATTATTACACGTTGTTGCCTCTGCTTCCCGAAACTTGTGGCCCGTAGCACGTTCTGGCATAGGTGGGATACCTAAAAAATACAAAGAAAATCAGTAATGTACAATATATGCATGTGTGTTGAATGGCATAATTAGATATACGTACCACGCGAAAAATTAGAGGTCTTCCTCTTCCCCGGTTGCCGCAGCTTCCTTCTACTCCTTCCCTG
Organism: Lasioglossum baleicum; assembly: GCF_051020765.1. Classification (NCBI taxonomy): domain Eukaryota; kingdom Metazoa; phylum Arthropoda; class Insecta; order Hymenoptera; family Halictidae; genus Lasioglossum; species Lasioglossum baleicum. The sequence continues at coordinate 17,990 of NW_027469202.1, read as the reverse complement.
GATAGCACATTATATTTATCCTCTGTTCTGTAAATTAGATTTTCAATTACACAGTGAGTAAAGGTGAGTATTTAATCTTCTTCGCTTATTGCTCATCTCAACGAATTTTCTAATTTCTGGTGCTACAATTACAAAAGGTCTTCTGACGTTTTTCATCAACTAATATACCTAACTGATTCAAATATTGCAATGATATTTATAAAAAATCGATTAAGTTGAACTACAAACAAAAGAATGTACTACCAGAAATAAAAAAATTCGATGATGAGAAGCAAGTGAAGAAGATTAAATACTTGCCTTACTGAATTGGTTTAAGCCATCATTTTGCCGATTTAGAATATTGCTAAGCTAATTCTAATCTGAATGGGCCAAAGCTGAATTGTGTTGGATTTGTTTAAAGTGATAAATGATAATAATGATAATGAAAAGAGAGTGATAAAGTGATAAAGAAACAAACAATTTACTATTTTGGACTCTACATTGAAGTGAACATACTCGCCCCGTAGCACCTCATACGTGATGGCAAATGGCACTGTCGCGTGGTGTGCCGACAAGCGTTCTCACGCTTTTTCACGCGAAGATTTTGGGAGACATTTGAGCAAAATGAAACCGATTAACCAATATAAATATGTACAAATACCTTCCGTTCTTCCTTCCTTCCACGTAGTGCACGTAATCCAAGTAATCCACGTAATCACATAATCCAAGCAAGTCAATCTAATAAATAGTCAAATAGTCAAATGCCGCAACGCAGACCGCACTCGCGAGTGTAACGTGTAACCACAGAGCGAAGCTATGTAAATATATCTGTGATTGTGTCAAGAAAAACGCTGCATGTCACAATTTCAAAAAATTTCAGTTTATGCATTTATTGAACTTTATAGTGTAGGATTAGGTATTTACCAGAAAAAACGTAACGAAAATCAATACAAAAGGCTCGAAAAAATAATACAATTTATAACCAATGTCCTTGTCAAAGCATTAGTGATCAAAACTTTAAACGACAATATCTCGAAAGTGAAAGTACAATGTGACATGCGGCGGCGTCCTCCTGACAACCACAGATATTACGACCGAGCTAAGCGAACGAGAACTTGCGAACTGTTGAGAGTTGAGAGAATAACTGAAAACTGCTGAAAACTGAACGGCAGTTTCCCCTTCCCTGACGTATCGTCGTATCCGTGAGCGGTGTCGACCGCGCTTGACCGTGTTGGTGCATGTTCGATTGCACGCGCGCTACACAACAAACGTACCTCTACCATGTCCGTGTGACTACCTGCTCGACCGAACGCGTCGGCGACGCGTTCCTTCGATTTTCACCAATTTTCACGTTGCCGAAGTTTCGGAAGCATGAGGCGAAAAGTCGGAATCTGGAGACGGCGCGGATTTGAATCTCGGGCACAGCACGCGGCGCGACGCACATTTTGCTATAACTTTTGATCTAAAAGAGATATCGAAGAGAAATTAGGCCTAATTTTTTTTGAAAAATCGGTTTTAACGATGTAAAAAGAAATATATTTTGTATTTTTTAAATAATGGTTTCGTTGATTCTTAAGGTATAGCCGGAAAAGATGGTCAGAAGTATCCAACCAAATTTGTTTTTAGTCACGTCATGTTCAACAGAAAATTATGAAAAAATTCATGAATATTCTACCGAATAGCATACACTACTGAGATTTTTTTCAAAATTTTTGGTTGCAAAATCGATTTTTAAACAAATCGGAAAACATAAAATTGCCGATTTTATGTATATACATACATCAAAGTCTTCAGTTGACCACATTTATATTGTTACGTTAGTTGTGTCTCATCCTGATTATTAATGTGTATTTTTTCAGATTTTTCGGATTACGGAAACATGTTTTAAAAAATTGAAAACCTCCAAAAATTCCAAGAAAATGCATGTTTTGTATTGAAGTGTTAGAGACTCCAGTTTTATAAGAATTCAGTACTTGGATATTATTGAAGCAACCGTTCTTAATTTTTTTATAATTTTTTAGAGGTTGGGTAGTCGTTAACAAAACAAGTACATATATACGGCTGGGAATCTTCTGGCCCCGAATCGAATCCCGCATCTATAATCGTTTTGTTCGGTAAATACTTATTGCTTCGAGTTTTAATGAAAAGTTTAACCAAAAACATTTTTTAATTGTCTACATTTATTTTCAACTTAAAGAATTGATGCAGTTCGCGCTGTCGACTTTCGCTGTCCACTTTTTGTAATTGAAAAAAAAGAAACACAATTTAAGTTATGATTGCGAAGTGCAGAATGGTTTCGAGGTATTCGAAAATACCGCTACAGGTGGTCCCCTGTGTATCTATATCTTCGAGTAACTAATTACAAATTTTGTATCTATTATTCGTGATCCGAAATTTGTATCTAGGAGAAAAATTAAGGGCAAATTCGGAATCAGCGCAAAAAACTCTATAAGAATCATCCAACAGTAATTGTTGAAGAAATTTGGTGTTGCGGAGACTGTAAATCAAATGGGAAACTTTCTTCCAGCAGATCTATTAATGGGTCTATTAACTTTTTTCCGTGTAACATTTTGTTTATTTTCTCGTTTCTTTGTTATAATAAATGGAAGCTTATGTTAATTTGTTGTTCTTCATTCTTTAATAAGCCCCTTTTAATTTCCCATCAGTTTCAACTCCATAAAGTTATAGTTTTCTGTAAAATCCGTATCAATGCCTCCGGATCGGAACCTTTCTGCCAGGGGTTGTATTAATTCGAGTAACTGTAACTTTTTTAATGTTGGACTATATGGATTTGGACTTTTCGTGAGAAGTTGGAGAAATTAGTTTACTGCACGATGTGAAAAGATATGTAGTGGACATGGCGCGTTGGAAAGAGGGACTTTCCGGACGCGGAAATTTCATCCTTCTCAAGTGCGCGCTGTGGACGGTTGCATTGAGGGTTCGGTCGTAAAAGTGACGATTACCAGAACCCTGACTCAACCGTTGCAATGTCCTTGGCAGCGACGACTTTGAATTGTTTTGGGGAAGGAAACTTTCTCCTTACTCTTGAGGAACGGAGAATTCCTCCCCTTATTTTAACGGTCTTTCTCACGTTGCTAATCCTCCCACCAAAAAGGATTTTTACCAGTGGAAAAAAAGCTTGTGGCACTCGTTGAGAACGCATCGCTCTAGAGTTGCCCGCGCTACGTTAATTTATATCTCTGTACTTTGTTAGTACTCGATAGTCATTAACGTTTATAATCTAGTTTTCTCGTTATTGTTATTATTATTACATCTTGTTTTGTTTTGTTATTGTTACGTGTTATTGTTTTAATAAATATCTATATCGTTGTCTGTTAACCACGCGAAACATCATAGACACTGAATTACCCGTCATCCTAAAGATATTTTTCCAGAAATTGCAGTTGGCCGGAATTGTAGAGAAAATAGGTACTAAATGTTGCATTTCACAACTTTTTTATGTGGGGCCTATATTGAAAATTTAAAAGATAGTTATAATAATTAACCATTTGCAGCTGTTTTAATTTCGGAGCTGTTTTAACTCGAAAATGAAACATCTCGTTCTAGGTAGAATAATTTCGTTCTATACGATTCTTTTCATTTGATGGATATGAAATTGATTGTAATACCTCATACAATAATTAAAGGTTTAGTAATTGATTAGCTACCAACATGTTTAACAATGTAAACAATATTTTGCATAATGGGACAGCAATTTTTAGTGGTGATTTCGAGTCACCACTGGAGTGCTAAGGGTTAAAGATGGTAGAAATTGCAGGATATTACAACAATGACAAATATTATAAAGCAGATACGCTAACGTTACCGTTATCGCGTCAGAAGGAATAGCTGCAAGCTGCAAGTACAATTGTATAGAGTATAGAATTTCGGGGAAAACTGGGAAGAGAGGCAGAGTTGCCGGAGGATTAATTATGGCGTGGAAGAACCGACGCGACGGTGCCCGTAAGGATAATTACGGTCGCTTAGAGTGGCCGGACTATGGCAGGGTAAGACGTGGTTTCCCTCGGGTCTCAATTATCCATCGGGCCTTAATTTGTCCAGGCTGTTTGTCTCTCGATCAAGCCGGTTGGTCGAGGTCCTGGTACTGTACTTTGGAAATGAAATGGATGATTATGTGAAAATTTGCTTGTCAAACGAACATTCCGGGAAAAGGTTCAGGTAATTTCGTGCAGAAAATCCAGAGTTGTTTTGGTAACTACCCAGGACTTATTGGCCTGAGTTTTTCGCGCTGATTCCGAATCTGTTTTCAATTTTTTTCCTATACGCACAGTTTTTCAGGAACAAGGCTTTGAAAAAAAAACATATTTTTCAACTTCAAACAAATATTGTGATGTTATTATAAAAGATATTGAATTGTTCTTTCTGGCAAAAGATTCTGTAGACTTTCCCGAATACAGTGATATCCAATATTAATACATTATGATTGATTAAACGTGTTTAATCAATGATTAAATACGGAGAGATTTCGTCGCGTCGGCGCACAATGGAAAATTTGGACCAGACTCGATCCAAAATCAAAGAACTTTCGATAGAAATGAGGTAGAGCGATGAAATTTTTTTAAAATGAAAGCTGAAACTTTGCAGAATATGGGAAAAATAGGGAAGTTATGGTACGAACGTTTTTTAACCGAGAAAATTCGTTAAACATGTAGAATTTAAAGAAATCGATTTTGCAATATCCTGAGGTCGTAGACAAATTTTGAGACCAGATTTGAAATCGGCGTGAAAAAATCTACGGGAAATGATATATAGCAAAAATTAAAAAAAAAATTTCCGCGCGTGGTATTGGAAAAACCACAATTTTCTCGAAATTGTGCAAGTTTAACGAATTTTCTCAACGTTAAAAAACGTTCTTACCATAATCTCCCTATTTTTCCCATATTCTGTAATGTTTCAGCTTTAATTTTTTAAAAATTTCATCGCTCTACCTTATTTCTATCAAAAGTTCTTCGATTTTGTCTCCGATTTGGACGAAAGGTCACACTGTGCGCCGTCTCCAGACTCTGACTTTTCGCCTCATGCTTTCGAAACTTCGGTAACGTGAAAACTCAGCCCGTCTGAGTGCCTGTTCAATTGCTTGCGCGCTACACACAAGCGTACCTCTACTCTGTCTGTGTGAACTACCTGCTCGACTGATCGACGCCGACGCGTTCCTTCGATTTTTACGTTGCCGAAGTTTCGGAAGCATGAGTCAGAAAGTCGGAATCTGGAGACGGCGCGCATTTGAATCCCGGCACAGCGAGCGACGCGGCGATAACAGAACATACGGACAATAGGACGTCCTTATATTCAATCTAATCCTCTTTGCTTATATTAGGGTATGTATTCGGATAATGGGGGTACGGATACGGGAGTCTCTACTGTATTCAAAGAACAAGTAGACATAATTGAAATCGTAATTCTAATTGCAATATTTTGTAGGACTCAATATAAATAGTACCGTATACTCATCTTTTTTTATCGATGAATATGATCACTAACTAAAATAAATTCCTAATAAGATAAAAAAATGTTAACAACCCATTAAAAAGTGTTAAAAACGCGACTGAACATGTTGGTGAAAGTCCCATTTGGGGGTGAACGGAACTTTTAAGCTAGTGCTTGAAGCGGGCCCTAGGATTCGGCAAGATCGCACATGTGGCGACCAGACCTTTGGGTTTCCCAGCCATCTGGAAACTATCGAAACGGTGTAGCTTCGAATAATTTTCTGCCAGGGCGGCGAAGACTTCGGTCACCGTAGCCAAGTGGTGCAATAAACACGGCCAGGTAACCCGACGCGCGTCGGCCAGCCAGACATATTGGCATGAAACCACTAACAAGTTAATTGCAGACCTTGTTTATTTTTCGTAATTGTTTCATGTAAATGACGCTAGCTGCTTCGTGTGGCGTTCTTCCGATTAAAAAAAGACTAATCTCAAGATAGAATTTGGACTGTGGATAGTGGATTTATTCAAAGTCTTCGAATAACGGCACAATCAATTTTCTACCGAAACCGAAATAATACCGGTATTCTTTCGGTTTTTCCAATGCTTAGGTTGTTCCAAATGAAATAGGAACTACAGGCCACTTAATGTTCCGTCGTAAAACCCTCCGCGCGAAGGAACAAGCGCGAGTCCGAATTCACAGGCGAGGCCGTCATAAAACATTCAGCTAAAGACCTTCCAGATGTACCTCCCAACAAAGTGATTTTTAGCCAGCCGAAAGAAGCACAGCCGATGTAGCCAGATGTATTTGGACCTTTTATACCGTTAATGTACTAAACTTTATACCGTAGCTACCTGCAACCGAACATACTCCTTGGTTTCAAATCCTTGCTTTAGTTTATTAAAAGGAAGTAGACTCGTTTTCAGGATTGCAAGGGTGCGGGATTCGCCTCTTATTCTCATCTCTCGATAATAATACAAACACGGGGTTTTTCACTAGTCAAAAACGCTAGATAAAAGAACGATCTAGAACACTATCTGCCTCAAAAGTTCTATTTTTTCGTTTACGAGGCGTAATTGGCATTATTCGGCAGCATGTAGCTATGAAAATAGCTTGTATGCTCCCGAATAATGCAAATTACGGTGACGACTAATGCAAATTTCGCCTCGTAAACGGAAAATAGGACCTTTGAGGGAGATGGGGCCCTAGATCGATCTTTTATCTAGCGTTTTTAACTAGTGAGAAACCCCGTGTTTGTATTATTATCGAGAGATGAGAAGAGGCGAATCCCGCATCCTTGCAATCCTGGAAAAAGGCTATACGGGAACTGCAATTACTCGAATTAATATTCGGACGTTCTAAAAAAGACGAGAACTTTTTTAATACTGTACTAAACGATTTGAACTTTTTTGGGGAGCTACAGCAATTAGTTTACTACAGGATGTGAAAAGAAATTTTTTCAAAAATTGCAATTGATCGGGATTGTATGAAAAAATACTAAGAGTTGCATTTTACAACTTTTTTATGTGAGCCCATATTGAAAAATTGAAAAATACGCTTTGTAGATCTGTGTCGACTAAACATATTTTGAAAATTTCGTCAAAATCGGTTGACGTTGCAATGAGCTACAAACGTTTAAAGATGGTAAAAATCGCAGATTTTCAGCCTACATCGAAGAATTCTTACATCTTTCAAGGCCTGTCGTTTTTTCCCGCATCAACCGATTTCGATGAAACTTTCACAGTGCACATTATTTACGCAGGCCTACAAAACGTACTTTTTAAATTTTCAATATAGGCCCGCGCGAAAAAGTTGTAAAATGTAACTTTTAGTATTTTCTCTGCAATTCCGACCAAATGCAATTTTTGAAAAAATTTCTTTTCACATCCTGCAGTAAACTAATTGTTCCAGCTCCCCCAAAAAATTCAAATCGTATAGTACAATATTTAAAAAGTTATCATCTTCTTTAGATCGTCCGAATATTAATTCGTGTAACTGTACGTATTAGGGGATAATTAATGTATTACTAGTTTATTGATTTATGTGTAGGTTTACTCTTAATGTAACTGTAAAGAAAATTACGGCAAGGGGGGAAGAACGTAACATTCAATTTGTACATATAGTTTCCATCTCTCTTGCGATCGATGCAGACAATTTTTATTTTGCACAAAGATCCGCAGTCTAGGAAAAATAATATAGATATAATAGAAATAAATAAAATTTAATATTTTTTTATATCGGGTTTATTATTTCGTTTTCATTCAGAATCGGTATTTGGAATTGTCGGTAAAAAGGAAGACTGCTACATATTTGTACAATGTGTAGAAATTCATTTCACCGACATTACCAACATTACTGACATAACCTCACCGACGGTGCTGCCCTGTATAACGGCATCCGCCGTTCCACACAGACTCCACGAGCTGCCTTCCATCTGGAAGGAAGAAGCTGCCCTCTAGATGCTGTGACGGCGGACTTTGTACACCTGTAATCGTTTTCGGAAGCCCACTGGCATGCAACTCCACACTCTTTCTAGATGTACTCCAACCATTGCTCCGAGCAGCCAATAAGCGGCGTCTGGAACCATACTGCCCTCCAAATTCACTCCACGCTCTGGACTATTCCTGGCAGTTCCAAACTGTGCTATCAGGGTAGTGATGGGCATTATCGACTAAATTCAACTATCGACTAATTACTATTTAGTTACTACATACTATCGAATATTTAGTCGATAGTTTTTAGTCGACTGAAATTTCGTTTTAGTGGTTATACGTCTAGATTGCGGGCTATAGTCTATGCCTACGTATAGATCTCATTTCTCACTCACTCTTACAGCATTGTACTGCAGTGCTCAGGGGCTAGTTTCCCTCGATTTGTAACTAGAAAATACCTAGAATATTACTAGAAAAAGGGGTCGAAACATGGGTTTCGTACTAAACGTTGTTTGACCTTATTAGAACAAATTGTGGGCTGTGTGAGGGCTCATTCGAAAGAGGAAGGTTAGACGCAGCGCGCTTTTCTCACGAGGTTAACGAGATTATGTTAATAACTAATAATATGAGGGCCCAAAGTAGAGAAAAAATCTAGGAAAAAAACCCGCAGATTTCAATGCATTTTCTGTCTCTAAAAGACTTTTTTGACTTATGAGATGAGAAAAGCGCGCTGCGTTGAACCTTCCTCTTTAGAATGAGCCCTCACCCAGCTCAAAATATGCTCGTATAAGGTCAAACAACGTTTAGTTCCGAACCCATTCTTTCTAGTAAGATTCTAGTTATTTGCTAGATATTTGCTATTTACTAGAATCTTACTAGATTTTGGGTCGAAAAAATGGGTTCGGAACTAAACGTTGTTTGACCCTATTAGAACAAATTGTGGGCTGTGTGAGGGCTCATTCGAAAGAGGAAGGTTCAACGCAGCGCGCTTTTCTCATCTCATAAGTCAAAAAAGTCTATTAGAGACAGAAAATGCATTGAAATCTGCGGGATTTTTTCCTAGATTTTTTCTCGACTTTGGGCCATCATATTATTAGTTATTAACATAATCTCGTTAACCTCGTGAGAAAAGCGCGCTGCGTCTAACCTTCCTCTTTCGAATGAGCCCTCACACAGCCCACAATTTGTTCTAATAAGGTCAAACAACGTTTAGTACGAAACCCATATTTTCGACCCAAAATCTAGTAAGATTCTAGTAATTTTCTAGTTACAAATCGAGGGTAGACTACCCCCTTAAGCGACTGATTCAGTAACTGAATTTAGTCGATAGTTTTCAGTCGTTTACAGGTTATTCTCGTATTTACTCTTATTCTCGATGTTCGCTAGTTAAATGAATAGTAGGACAGTATGGGACAGTACAGAGATATTAAATTTCGTGATTGAATGATTTTGTCTTTATTTAATAATAAATTCATACACTACGTTATAAATATAAATGTACACAATTTATTTATATCACATATATAGTTTATATTGCATAAATAGCAATAAGATTTTAACATCCAATATGAATTAAAGTATTGAAATATCTATTACATATTTCATTACTTACATATTTGCACGTCCTGTCATAATTATGTATTTCTAACCTTTTCGTTTCATCGTCTGACACTGACATTTGAAATTTCAAGATGGCGACGTGTAAACGGTCGACTGAAAATAGTAACCCCACCACTACTAAATTCAGTCGATAGTTTAAAAAATCAGTCGACTGAAAATAGTAGTTGAATACTATCGATTTAGTCGATAGTTTTTAGTCGATGGTGCCCATCACTAGCATACCCTAGTAGCATTTACGGTTGGCGTTTCGTTGGGCCTACGTTGGGGGTTTGCGTTGGGCAACCGTTAGAAATGTCGCTCTTTTTTGCAGTTGGGCCAACAGTCAGGGCCAACGTTGGGCCAACGTTCAGCCAACGTTGCGCCAGCGTCGGGCCAACGGTAATACCCAACGTAGGGCCAACGATCACGTCCAATGTCGGGCCAACGGTAATACCCAACGTAGGGCCAACGATCACGTCCAATGTCGGGCCAACGGTAATACCCAACGTAGGGCCAACGGTAATACCCAACGTAGGGCCTACATTACTATAATACGATAAGCCAACAAAAGGATTCTTTCTGTAGGGTCAATTAATTATATACATATATATATGTGTATTATAAAAATATTTTATTTTTATATCTCACAATCAGTCATTTTGTGAGGTAACAATTTTTGCCTCACATATTATATTAATATATAAGTACTAACTTATTATGCACGCTAGCATATAACGGATTTCTTACATATATGTGTACGAAATGTATACATATATTACATATTATAAAAGTAAGATTCCTTACATTACATATTATATTACGTACATAACACACATTGCATATTAGTAATATGACATTACATTCATATTACATACATAACACGTTGCACATTAGTAATATGATATTACATTCATATTACACCTCTTCAATAGTTCTGATAATTACAACAGTTCCGCTTAAGATGGTAAAACAAGAATCGGATAAAGACGTACTTAAAATACAACTGTTTTTCGCAGTTATAGATATTGGCGTAGCTGCATGGCTGATGATCCATCGAACACTTGTGCCTCAGTAAAATCTGAAAAATGACATAGAAATTAATCTTACAACAAGAAAAGCAAAAGGAAACAAAATTGTTAATTGCAATTGAATGCATGCATAAATTACACACATTCTTTAGAAAGTATCTACAATACGTGGTAACACGTATAATTAAGTATAGGTATAAATAATTGTTAAACTAAACCACTCATTACTAATTTAACAATATACTTACAAATATTTGGCGTAGCTGCATGGCTGATGATCCATCGAACACTTGTGCCTCAGTAAAATCTGAAAAATGACATAGAAATTAATCTTACAACAAGAAAAGCAAAAGGAAACAAAATTGTTAATTGCAATTGAATGCATGCATAAATTACACACAGTCTTTAGAAAGTATCTACAATACGTGGTAACACATATAATTAAGTATAGGTATAAATAATTGTTAAACTAAACCACTCATTACTAATTTAACAATATACTTACAAATATTTGGCGTAGCTGCATCCATATGGCTGCTGTTCTACCGAACGATGATGCTGAATTGAATTAAATTAATGGTGTTGAATTAAATTCCACCACTTTGTACATTATCAAAATTTTTTGTTAATGAAATGAAGTAAAACACGCGACACAAAGAACGACCACTTCGACAGTTCGACACAGCACAGAAGAATGAAATAGTGAAAATCGACAAATACCAAATGACGATCGACGCTACATATATCTTGAACGACGGGTATTCGTCGTTGGTCCTATGTTGGGTATTCGTCGTTGACCCAACGTTGGGTATTCGTCGGCAAACTGACGTAATTTTTCTTCGTTGGCCTTATGTTGGGTATTCGTCGTTGGCCCTATGTTGGTTATTCGTCGTTGGCCCAACGTTGGGTATTCGTCGGCAAACTGACGTAATTTTTCTTCGTTGGTCCTATGTTGGGTATTCGTCGTTGGCCCTATGTTGGGTATTCGTCGTTGGCCCAACGTTGGGTATTCGTCGGCAAACTGACGTAATTTTTCTTCGTTGGTCCTATGTTGGGTATTCGTCGTTGGCCCTATGTTGGTTATTCGTCGTTGGCCCAACGTTGGGTATTCGTCGGCAAACTGACGGTAATTTGTCTTCGTTGGCCTTATGTTGGGTATTCGTCGTTGGCCCTATGTTGGTTATTCGTCGTTGGCCCAACGTTGGGTATTCGTCGGCAAACTGACGTAATTTTTCTTCGTTGGCCCTAGGTTGGGGATTTGTCGGCAAAACCACTAACCATGCCCCACCATTCCCCAACAAACTCCCAACCGTTGGCCACCGTTGGCCAACCGTAAATGCTACTAGGGTATAGTGATGGGCATTATCGACTAAATTCAACTATCGACTAATTACTATTTAGTTCCCTGATAACCAGGCCTGCCGAGGGATAATCCTACCTAGAGCTAAGAATTGGCCCGTTCCGAGCTGCGCTATTGTTCGAGTTGCTCAAGGTGGGATTAACTCGATTTTTGCCTGGGATTCTCCGCGCGTATTAGTAGCTATTTTTGCCGTCTAATAGCGGAGGGCAATAGCAGAAGGCAAATTGAAGGCAGCCAGCCGGCCGAAGCTGAATTTGTTTAAGAGGGCAGTACCGTCGAGTCGTACTGATGTGATTGGCGAATATATAACAGATCTGGGCGACGCTGGCTCGAAAAACACATGTTGCTGCAGGTTGCAGCCATTTGCAGCCTGTTGCAGCCTGCAACTCATACTTTCTTTGACTTTCTTGCCAACCCAATAGTAAACTTCGAATATAGCGGAAGGGCATCAGCAAAAAACACTAACGGTAACAAATAACAGCAATGGAAGTACTTACTTTTGTAAATATACACTCGTCGGATAAATTATCACTATTACAATACACTAATACAATTAGACACTTCTCTAAACCGACCAGGGGGTGCACAGTGGGATGGATGGCCATTCTCGGTGGAAAAAAATCCTACACATTAGATGCGGCTAGTGATATCAACGTATGTGGTGTCGTTGTGAAGAGGAGATCTCAATCTTTAAGTTTATGGTAATTTTAATCGAAAAAAAAATTTTCAAAAAAATTTTTGAAAAATTTTATGTAATTTTTTATAGATAAAGTATCATCAATTTAGCACTCGATTTTTAATATAAAGGAAATTTTAAGAAAATTGAACTTGGTGGAGAAAAATCATAGATCACGCTTCTTGAAACCGATTCAACTTTTGTGTTAGGCGAAGAAATTAGATTTAACATATATACAGCCTTTAGAAATAATATTTATGTAAAAAATATTATATAAATTACATAAACAAATATAAAAAGGAATAAAAAATGCAATAATAATATTAAATAATAAATAAATAATGTAACAGTAATATTAAACAAGTATAACAATTAAATCTAAATATAACAATATAACTACAAAAAAAATATAACTATAGTTCTTTGGTAATATCACTGTCGCTGTAAACTAAGAATACTATCACTATTACTACTATTATAATACTTCGGTATTAGACGGTATATTAGCTGGTATATTTATTTACAAAGATATTCTTCTTTCTGTGACAAGTTACCCATTTGTTCTTAAAGTCACGAAATAATCTTTCCAATTTACATTTCATTGAGCTTTCAGAACTTTGTGTGACATCTTTGATATCAAATTTATTTATGATATAATTGTATATTGAATTTATATTTTTGGAATGTCTATCCGATATCCATAATTCAAAAATTTCTAGTTTCGATACTGAAACAGTTGAATCTAAAAAATAAAATACAAACAATGTAGAAGATGTCAGCAGCTAATTTCTGTGGGAATTTGTTTTAAACAGTCTAAAGTAACTTCTATGCAAATTTTATGGTAAGATCTTTTAGCATTTTTCAGTTATTCAATTTTCAAGTGGGTTAAAATTATATGGCATACAAAAATGGTATTTGTAAAACCAACAAAATCTTTACGAAAAAGATTATTTAAATAACTTATATATGATCAAATAGGTACTTACGGGTAGTAACATTCTCCATGGCACTTAGAAAAAATGTATAACGGAAAATGACTTGCTTAAGGGGGTAGTCTACCCTCGATTTGTAACTAGAAAATACCTAGAATATTACTAGAAAAATGGCTCGAAACATGGGTTTGCGCGCTGTCGGTTTTCGTCCTTATTTCAGAAAATTTTGGGCTGAGTGAGGGCTTATTCTAAAGAGGAAGGTTAAACACACTGCGCTCTGGTTACGAGGTTAACGAGATTATGTTTATAACTAATAATATGAGGGCCCAAAGTAGAGAAAAAATCTAGGAAAAAAAACCAGCACATTTCAATGCATTTTTCTGTCTCCAAAAGACTTTATGACTTATGAGATGACCAGGGCGCAGCGCGTTGAACCTTCCTCTTTAGAATGAGCCCTCACACAGCCCAAACTTTGCTCAAATAAGAACAAAAACCGACAGCGCGCAGACCCACTTTTTCGGACCCAAAATCTAGTAAGATCCTAGTAAATAGCAAATATCTAGCAAATAACTAGAATCTTACCAGATTTTCGATCGAAAAAGTGGGTCTGCGCGCTGTCGGTTTTTGTCCTTATTTGAGCAAAGTTTGGGCTGTGTGAGGGCTCATTCTAAAGAGGAAGGTTCAACGCGCTGCGCCCTGGTCATCTCATAAGTCATAAAGTCTTTTGGAGACAGAAAAATGCATTGAAATGTGCTGGTTTTTTTTCCTAGATTTTTTCTCTACTTTGGGCCCTCATATTATTAGTTATAAACATAATCTCGTTAACCTTGTAACCAGAGCGCAGTGTGTTTAACCTTCCTCTTTAGAATAAGCCCTCACTCAGCCCAAAATTTTCTGAAATAAGGACGAAAACCGACAGCGCGCAAACCCATGTTTCGAGCCATTTTTGTAGTAATATTCTAGGTATTTTCTAGTTACAAATCGAGGGTAGACTACCCCCTTAAGGGGGTAGTCCACCCTGGATTTGTAACTAGAAAATACCTAGAATATTACTAGAAAAATGGCTCGAAACATGGGTTTGCTGGTTTTCAGTTAGTGTCCTTATTTGAGCAAATTTTGGGCTGGGTGAGGGCTCATTCGAAAGAGGAAGGTTCACCGCAGGGGGCTCTGGTCATGAGGTTAACGAGAATATGTTTATATCTAATAATATTAGTGTCCAAAGTAGAGTAAAAATCTAGGAAAAAAACCAGCAGATTTCAATGCATTTTTCTGTCTCCAAAAGACTTTTTGACTGATGGGATGACCAGAGCCCCATGCAGTGAACCTTCCTCTTTCGAATGAGCCCTCACCCAGCCCAAAATTTGCTCAAATAAGGACACTAAGTGAAAACCAGGAAACCCATGTTTCGAGCCATTTTTCTAGTAAGATTCTAGTTATTTGCTAGATATTTGCTATTTACTAGGATCTTACTAGATTTTGGGTCGAAAACATGGGTTTCCTGGTTTTCACTTAGTGTCCTCATTTGAGCAAATTTTGGGCTGGGTGAGGGCTCATTCGAAAGAGGAAGGTTCACTGCATGGGGCTCTGATCATCCCATCAGTCAAAAAGTCTTTTGGAGACAGAAAAATGCATTGAAATCTGCTGGTTTTTTTCCTAGATTTTTACTCTACTTTGGACACTAATATTATTAGATATAAACATATTCTCGTTAACCTCATGACCAGAGCCCCCTGCGGTGAACCTTCCTCTTTCGAATGAGCCCTCACCCAGCCCAAAATTTGCTCATATAAGGACACTAACTGAAAACCAGCAAACCCATGTTTCGAGCCATTTTTCTAGTAATATTCTAGGTATTTTCTAGTTACAAATCGAGGGTATACTACCCCCTTAAAGATAAGTTTTCTAAGCAAGCTAGCTGAAGAAAACAATTTCGATCGCTGCAGTCTAACAAAGTGATACTTTCAGTTTCACGTCTCTGAAGGCACTAAATGAATTTCTTCTATGGCTCTTAGAAGAAGTAAACATTTCTGAGTTATCTCTGCGTGTGTTTATATGACGTTTTCCCGGCCAGCATGCCCATTCAGTCCACTACTGCAGCGCACCGTATGCACCGTACGCACGCGGCGCGCACGGTGATACAGAAATTTAAAAAATTGTAGCAGGCGGATCCGCAGCATTCCGCAGGGTTTTTTTGTCAGAATCTCTTTAGTATAGTTTGAACTTTAAAACAAAAAAAGTTTCACCCCCGCTATACCTCGCGGTTTTTAGTTCTGCTCTGTTAAAGTCAAGTAAATTACGTAGAAAACTAGTACTTAAACAATGTCTAAAAATTATTCGTAAAGGACTTTACTAACAAACTTTGTGAACATTAATGTAAACATTTATTTATATTAATATAGAAAATCGTGTATAGAAGCTTAAAGAATCTTATTTATTGCTCTGACACAAGTTTCTTTGTAACGAATATAAACGTACGATTTCGCCGTATTACGGTTCGGAGTTTTCACGTATTGATTTCTATGCTTATATCACTGTTAAATGAATTACTATGGGTATAATTAGGGTCAGTGAACATTCCCAAAGAAGTATATATGAATGTTATATCTATTTTCTGACATGACTTTTTTCCACCTAAAACGGCCATCCGTCCCACTGTGCAGCGGTTGAAACGAGTTGAAAAGGACTTTGGATGCAAGCGCCACGATCGAAGAGCAAATGTACTAAAGGAAACAGCGCGAAGCTTGAAAAATATGGTTCACAAAAGCCCCGCAATTCTTTGAAATTGTAAGACATGCGGCGTTTTTCCTTACAACTAAAGATATAATGTATTATTATATTATGTATTTACATAATATAGTACAATCATGTATTACGAATTGCTTGTGTGATGATTGAAATTCAGAAAAGTTAATCAGAGCAAATGAAATTCATGAAAATAGTGATACAAATATATAAATGTAATATTAAACAAACTAAGTTACGATTAATGAAGTTCGCAAAAAGTGAATTTGAAATAGTTGTAAAGTTTTGTCGTTTGCTTTATTGTTTGGAATAAAGGAGATGTAGGAGGAGCATTAAATGAAATTAAATTCATAATAATATTTAAATAAATTTATTAATTTTACAATAAGATATACGAATAAATTTGACATCTAGAAACAATGATCTTGGGAATCATGTGAGTCCAAGTCAGTCGCATTTATCCAAAAATCATGAATACTACGATCCCATACTCGCATCCGTGGTGAGAGATTGTAGGAAAGAATTCTATAGAATTCTGGATGTGGAAGCGCCAAATCAAATGTTTTTTTTATGTAAGCATATGCTTTTGGCGAATAGAAATGCACAGTTAGTGCGAAAGCTCTTAGACCTGGAGGATATTTCTCCCTAGAAAGTTTACCTCTGTTCTTCCTATTCGCGACAATGCGGTTAAATAATTCTAAAGGAACATCTTCATGTGCAGATAGATCATAGTAGGCATCATCAGGCAATAATTTTTCATGCCATAGTGCTTCCACTACATCCTGAAAGGAGTTCACCTTTTTTTTAAGACGTCGTATTGATTGTTTTAACACTTTGTTTTCTTTTGTTGTTGTGTCCAATTTTTTTCGTAAAATGTTTAATTTCCTCTTCATAGTGCGTAGAGTGTCCTCATAGTGGTGGTCGTGGAAAAGAATATCACGTGCTGTTACATATTCATATTTTGTCTTCTTTGAGATGTGTGTTTTGGTTGGTGAGAAACATTCCTCTTGGCTAACTGCAATGAGAAATAATGCTCAGTACTTACTGTACACAGAGATTTTAGTCCATGAACATTAACATTTCATACCACTTTCAATATCTCAATAATAAATCTACAAATTTTCTTTTAATACTATATATAATTAACTTAAATAGTGTATTTGAAACTTATTTCAACTTACGGATATCTTTGCTCATTGTAGGTGAGTCACTGTATCCCACTATTGTGCTTGCTTCAGGGATTTGTTCAGTTATTGAGGCTGGCCCAGTGTCATTATCTGAAATATTCATTGCATAAGCTAATGTAGAGGTGTAAAGCAATTTTCATTTGTACCTTTTGTCAACATAGACACTCTTTCTTACCTATAGAATTAATTTCCATCAAAATATTCCTCCGCGGTTCATCGTTTTCTTTTTTAGACATTGTAGTCACATCTTGAGCTTTATCTGAAAAAGATATAACTTTGGATATATCAATAATAGTATTTACATTTAAAGCAGAAAGAAAAATTTGTAAAAGAAAAAGCATTCAAATACATTAACTATTAATTTCTATACGTATACTTTTATAACGGATACATAGTTTTAATAACTTTTATGAATGATGAAATACTTTTTTACCTGTAAAATTTGTTTCAACCGAAACGTCCTGTTGTTTTTGAAACGTTGCCTCTCTTTTAAAAATTGTAGGCACACTTCCTGGTTTCAAAGATCTCCGGTTACAGTGGTGCTCTATAAAACAGTCTTGTAAAATGATTTGAACACAATCGAGTACTGTCTCGAACACTTAGTCCATCC